>NC_091190.1:2411851-2593912 GCF_040958095.1 Procambarus clarkii
CAGAGGCTCAGGAGAGGAATGCAGGGGCTCAAGAGAGGGAAGCAGAGGCACAAGAGAGGGATGCAGAGGCTCTTGAAAGTGACGTAGAGGTTCAAGAGAGGGATGCAGAGGGTTAAGAGAGTAATGCAAAGGCTCAAGTGAGGGATGCAAAGGCTCATGAGAGGGATGCAGGAGTTCAAGCGAGTGATGCAGAGGCTCAGGAGAGGGATGCAGAGGCTCAAGTGAGGGATGAAGAGGCACAAGAAACGGATGCAGAGGCTCTTGGGAGTGATGCAGAGGCTCAAGAGATGGATGCAGAGCCTCATGAGAGTGATTCAGAGGCTTACAAGAGTGATGCAAAGGCTTAAGAGAGTGACGCAGAGGCTTAAGAAAGTGATGCAGAGGCTCAAAAGAGGGAGGCAGAGGCTTAAAAGCGTGATACAGAGGCTCAAGAGAGTGATGCAGAGGCTCAAGAGAGGGATGCAGGGGCTCAAGAGAGTGATGCAGAGGCTCAAGAGAGTGATTCAGAGGCTTACGAGAGTGATGCAGAGGCTTAAGTAAGTGATGCAGAGGCTCAAGAGAGTGATTCAGAGGCTCATGGGAGTGATGCAGAGGATCAAGCGAGGGAAGCAGAGGCTTAAGAGAGTGATGCAGAGGCTGAAGAGAGTGATGCAGAGACTCTAGAGAGTGATGCAGAGGCTCAAGAGAGTGATGCAGAGGCTCAAGAGAGTGATGCAGAGGAACAAGAGAGTGATGCAGAGGCTCGAGAGAGTGATTCAGAGGCTTACGAGAGTGATGCAGAGATTCAAGAGAGTGATGCAGAGGCTCGAGAGAGTTATGCAGAGGCCTCAAGAGAGGGATTCAGAGGTTTAAGAGAGTGATGCAGAGGCTGAAGAGAGTGTTGCAGAGGCTCAAGAGAGGAATGAAGAGACTGAAGAGAGTGATGCAGAGGCTCAAGAGAGGGATACAGAGGCTCAAGAGAGTGATGCAGAGGCTTAAGAGAGTGAGGCAGAGGCTTAGGAGAGGGATGCAGAGGCTCAAGAGAGTAATGCAGAGGCTTAAGAGGGTGATGCAGAGGCTCAAGAGAGTGATTCAGAGGTTTAAGTGAGTGAGGCAGAGGCTTAGGAGAGGGATGCAGAGGCTCAAGAGAGTAATGCAAAGGCTTAAGAGGGTGATGCAGAAGCTCAAGAGAGTGATTCAGAGGCTTAAGAGAGTGATGCAGAAGCTTAAGAGATTGATGCAGAGGCTTAAGACAGGGATGCCGAGGCACAAGCGATGGAGGCAGAGGCTTAAGAGAGGGATTCAGGGGCTCACGAGAGTGAAGCAGAGGCTCAAGAGAGGGATGCAGGGGCTCAAGAGAGGGATGCAGAGGCTCAGGTGAGGGATGCAGAGGCCCAAGAGATGGATGCAGAGACTCTTGAGAGTGACGCAGAGGCTCAAGAGAGGGCTGCAGCAGCTTAAGAGAGTGATGCAAAGGCACAGGAGAGGGATGCAGAGGCTCATGAGAGGGATGTAGGAGTTCAAGAGAGTGATGCAAAGGCTTAGGAAAGGGATGCAGAGGCTTAAGAAAGTGATGCAGAGGCTGAAAAGAGTGTTGCAGAGGCTTAAGAGAGAGATGCAGAGGCTCAAGAGAGTGATGCAAAGGTTCAAAAGAGTGATGCTGAGGCTGAAGAGAGTGTTCCAGAGGCTTAAGAGAGGGATGCAGAGGCTCAAGAAAGGGATGCAGAGGCTTACGAGAGTGATGCAGAGGCTGAAGAGTGTTGCAGAGGCATAAGAGAGGGATGCAGAGGCTCAAGAGAGGGATGTAGAGGATTAAGAGAGGGATGCAGAGGCTCAAGAGAGTGATGCAAAAGCCCAAGAGAGTGATGCAGAGGCTTAAGAGAGGGATGCAGAGGCTCAAGAGAGGGATGTAGAGGCTCAAGAGAGTGATGCAGAGGCTCAAGAGAGGGATGCAGAGGCTGAAGAGAGTGATGCAGAGGCAAAAGAGAATGATGTAGAGGCTTAAGAGAGGGATGCAGAGGCTCAAGAGAATGATGCAGGGGCTCAAGATAGTGATGCAGAGGTTTAAGAGAGGGATGCAGAGGATCAAGAGAGTGATGCAGAGGCTTAGGAGAGAAATGCAGAGGCTGTAGAGAATGATGCAGAGGCTTAAGAGAGGGATGCAGAGGCTGAATAAATTGATGCAGAGGCTTAAGAGTGGGATGCAGAGGCTCAAGCGAGGGATGCAAAGGCTCAGGAGAGGGATGGAGGGGCTCAAGAGAGGGAAGCAGAGGCTCAAGAGAGGGATGCAGGGGTTAAAGAGAGGGATGCAGAGGCTCAAGTGAGGGATGCAGAGGCCCAAGAGAGGGATGCAGAGGCTCTTGAGAGTGACGCAGAGGCTCAAGACAGGGATTTAGAGGCTTAAGAGAGTGATTCAAAGGCTCAGGAGAGGGATGCAGAGGCTCATGAGAGGGATGCAGGAGTTCAAGAGAGTGATGCAAATGCTTAAGAAAGGGATGCAGAGGCTTAAGAAAGTGATGCAGAGGCTGAAGAGAGTGTTGCAGAGGCTTAAGAGAGGGATGCAGAGGCTCAAGAGAGGGATGTAGAGGCTTAAGAGTGGGATGCAGAGCCTCAAGAGAGTGATGCAAAGGCTCAAGAGAGTGATGCGTAGGCTTAAGAGAGGGATGCAGAGGCTCAAGAGAGGGATGTAGAGGCTCAAGAGAGTGATGCAGAGGCTCAAGAGAGGGATGCAGAGGCTGAAGAGAGAGATGCAGAGGCACAAGAGAATGATGTAGAGGCTTAAGAGAGGGATGCAGAGGCTCAAGGGAATGATGCAGGGGCTCAAGAGAGTGATGCAGAGGCTTAAGAGAGGGATGCAGAGGATCAAGAGAGTGATGCAGAGGCTTAGGAGAGGAATGCAGAGGCTGTAGAGAATGATGCAGAGGCTTACGAGAGGGATGCAGAGGCTGAAGAGAATGATGCAGAGGCTTAAGAGACGGATACAGAGGCTCAAGAGAGTGATGGAGAGGCTCAAGTGAGTAATGCAGAAGCTCAACAGAGTGATTCAGATGCTTACGAGAGTGATGCAGAGGCTTAAGAGAGTGATGCAAAGGCTTAAGAGAGGGATGCAGAGGCTCAAGAGAGGGATGCAGAGGCTCAAGAGAGGGATGCAGGGGCTCAAGAGAGAGAGATGCAGAGGCTCTAGTGAGGGAAGCAGAGGCACAAGAGTGGGATGCAGAGACTGTTGAGAGTGACGCAGAGGTTCAAGAGAGGGATGCAGAGGCTTAAGAGAGTCATGCAAAGGCTCAAGTGAGGGATGCAAAGGCTCATGAGAGGGATGCAGGAGTTCAAGAGAGTGATGCAGAGGCTCAAGAGAGGGATGCAGAGGCTCAAGTGAGGGATGAAGAGGCAGAAGAAAGGGATGCAGAGGCTCTTGGGAGTGATGCAGAGGCTCAATAGAGGGATGCGGAGGGTCAAGAGAGTGATTCAGAGGCTTACGAGAGTGATGCAAAGGCTTAGGAGAGTGATGCAGAGAATTAAGAAAGTGATGCAGAGGCTCAAAAGAGGGATGCAGAGGCCTAAAAGGGTGATGCAGAGGCTCACGAGAGTGATGCAGAGGCTCAAGAGAGGGATGCTGGGGCTCAAGAGAGTGATGCAGAGGCTCAAGAGAGTGATTCAGAGTCTTACAAGAGTGATGCAGAGGCTTAAGAGATTGATGCAGAGGAACAAGAGAATGATGCAGAGGCTCGAGAGAGTGATTCAGAGGCTTACGAGAGTGATGCAGAGAATCAAGAGTGATGCAGACGCTCCACTGAGAAATGCACAGGCCTCAAGAGAGGGATTCAGAGGCTTAACAGAGTGATGCAGAGGCTGAAGAGAGTGTTGCAGAGGCTCAAGAGAGGGATGAAGAGAGTGAAGAGAGTGATGCAGAGGCTCAAGAGAGGGATACAGAGGCTCAAGCGAGTGATGCAGAGACTAAAGAGAGTGAGGCAGAGGCTTAAGAGAGGGATGCAGAGGCTCAAGAGAGTGATGGAGTGGCTAATGAGAGTGATGCAGAGGCTCAACAGAGTGATTCAGAGGCTTACGAGAGTGATGCAGAGGCTTAAGAGAGTGATGCAAAGGCTTAAGAGAGGGATGCAGAGGCTCAAGAGAGGGATGCAGACGCTCAGGAGAAGGATGCAGGGGCTCAAGAGAGGGATGTAGAGGCTCAAGTGTGGGATGCAGAGGCACAAGAGAGGGATGCAGAGGCTCATGAGAGTGACGCAGAGGCTCAAGAGAGAGAGATGCAGAGGCTTAAGAAAGGGATGCAGGAGTTCAAGAGAGTGATGCAAAGGCTCAAGAGAGTGATGCAGAGGCTGAAGAGAGTGCTGCAGAGGCTTAAGAGAGGGATGCAGAGGCTCAAGAGAGGGATGTAGAGGCTTAAGAGAGTGATACAGAGGCTGAAGAGAGTGTTGCAGAGGCATAAGAGTGGGATGCAGAGGCTCAAGAGAGGGATGTAGAGGCTTAAGAGAGGGATGCAGAGGCTGAAGAAAGTGATGCAAAGGCTCAAGAGAGTGATGCAGAGGCTCAACAGAGTGATTCAGAGGCTTATCAGAGTGATGCAGAGGCTTAAGAAAGTGATGCAAAGGCTTAAGAGAGGGATGCAGAGGCTCAGAGAGGGATGCAGAGGCTCAGGAGATGGATGCAGGGGCTCAAGAGAGGGATGCAGAGGCTCAAGTGAGGGAAGCAGAGGCACAAGAGAGGGATGCAGAGGCTCTTGAAAGTGACGTAGAGGTTCAAGAGAGGGATGCAGAGGCTTAAGAGACTAATGCAAAGGCTCAAGTGAGGGATGCAAAGGCTCATGAGAGGGATGCAGGAGTTCAAGAGAGTGATGCAGAGGCTCAGGAGAGGGACGCAGAGGCTCAAGTGAGGGATGAAGAGGCACAAGAAACGGATGCAGAGGCTCTTGGGAGTGATGTAGAGGCTCAAGAGAGGGATGCAGAGCCTCAAGAGAGTGATTCAGAGGCTTACGAGAGTGATGCAAAGGCTTAAGAGAGTGATGCAGAGGCTTATGAAAGTGATGCAGAGGCTCAAAAGAGGGATGCAGAGGCTTAAAAGCGTGATACAGAGGCTCAAGAGAGTGATGCAGAGGCTCAAAAGAGGGATGCAGGGGCTCAAGAGAGTGATGCAGAGGCTCAAGAGAGTGATTCAGAGGCTTACGAGAGTGATGCAGAGGCTTACGTGAGTGATGCAGAGGCTCAAGAGAGTGATTCAGAGGCTCATGAGAGTGATGCAGAGGACAGGCGAGGGAAGCAGAGGCTAAAGTGAGTGATGCAGAGGCTGAAGAGAGTGATGCAGAGGCTCTAGAGAGTGATGCAGAGGCTCAAGAGAGTGATGCAGAGGCTCAAGAGAGTGATGCATAGGAACAAGAGTGATGCAGAGGCTCGAGAGAGTGATTCAGAGGCTTACGAGAGTGATGCAGAGATTCAAGAGAGTGATGCAGAGGCTGAGAGAGTTATGCAGAGGCCTCAAGAGAGGGATTCAGAGGTTTAAGAGAGTGATGCAGAGGGTGAAGAGAGTGTTGCAGAGGCTCAAGAGAGGGATGAAGAGACTGAAGAGAGTGATACAGAGGCTCAAGAGAGTGATGCAGAGGCTTAAGAGAGTGAGGCAGAGGCTTAGGAGAGGGATGCAGAGGCTCAAGAGAGTAATGCAGAGGCTTAAGAGGGTGATGCAGAGGCTCAAGAGAGTGATTCAGAGGCTTAAGAGAGTGAGGCAGAGGCTTAGGAGAGGGATGCAGAGGCTCAAGAGAGTAATGCAGAGGCTTGAGAGGGAGATGCAGAGGCTCAAGAGAGTGATTCAGAGGCTTAAGAGAGTGATGCAGAATCTTAAGAGATTGATGCAGAGGCTTAAGACAGGGATGCAGAGGCTCAAGCGAGGGATGCAGAGGCTTAGGAGAGGGATTCAGGGGCTCAAGAGAGTGAAGCAGAGGCTCAAGAGAGGGATGCAGGGGCTCAAGAGAGGGACGCAGAGGCTTAGGAGAGGGATGCAGACGCTCAAGAGAGTAATGCAGAGGCTTAAGAGGGTGATGCAGAGGCTCAAGAGAGTGATTCAGAGGCTTAAGAGAGTGATGCAGAGGGTTAGGAGAGTGATGCAGAGGCTTAAGAAGGAGATGCAGAGGCTCAAGAGAGGGATGCAGAGGCTTGAGAGAGTGATGCAGAGGCTGAAGAGAGTAATGCAGAGGCTCAAGAGAGTGATGCAGAGGCTTAAGAGAGTGATGCAGAGGCTTAAGAGAGGGATGCAGAGGCTCAAGAGAGGGATGCAGAGGCTCAAGAGAGTGATAGAGAGGCATACGAGAGTGATGCAGAGGATCAAGAGAGTGATGCAGAGACTCAAGAGAGGGATGCAGTGGCTTAAGAGAGTGATGCAAAGGCTCAATAGAGGGATGCAGAGGCTCATGAGAGGGATGCAGGAGTTCAAGAGAGGGATGCAGAGGCTCAAGCGAGTGATTCAGATGCTTACGAGAGTGATGCAGAGGCTTAAGAGGGCGATGCAGAGGCTCAAGCGAGGGATGCAGAGGCTCAAGCGAGGGATGCAGAGGCTCTTGGTAGTGATGGAGAGGCTCAATAGAGGGATGCAGAGGCTCAAGAGAGTGATTCAGAGGCTTACGAGAGTGATGCAAAGGCTTAAGAGAGTGATGCAGAGGCTTAAGAAAGTGATGCAGAGGCTCAAAATAGGGATGCAGAGGCTTAAAAGCGTGATGCAGAGGCTCAAGAGAGTGATGCAAAGGCTCAAGAGAGTGATGCAGAGGCTGAAGAGAGTGTTGCAGAGGCCTAAGAGAGGGTTGCAAGGGCTCATTAGAGGGATGTAGAGGCTTAAGAGAGTGATGCAGAGGCTGAAGAGAGTGTTGCAGACGCATTAGAGAGGGATGCAGAGGCTCAAGAAAGTGATGCAAAGGCTCAAGAGAGTGATGCAGAGGCTTAAGAGAGGAATGCAGGGGCTGTAGAGAATGATGCAGAGGCTTAAAAGAGGGATGCAGAGGCTGAAGAGAATGATGCAGAGGCTTAAGAGAGGGATGCAGAGGCTCAAGAGAGTGATGGAGAGGCTCAAGAGAGTGATGCAGAGGCTCAACAGAGTGATTCAGATGCTTACGAGAGTGATGCAGAGGCTTAAGAGAGTGATGCAAAGGCTTAAGAGAGGGATGCAGAGGCTCAAGAGAGGGATGCAGACGCTCAGGAGAGGGATGCAGGGGCTCAAGAGAGAGAGATGCAGAGGCTCAAGTGAGAAAAGCAGAGGCACAAGAGAGGGATGCACAGGCTCTTGAGAGTGACGCAGAGGTTCAAGAGAGGGATGCAGAGGCTTAAGAGAGTCATGAAAAGGCTCAAGTGAGGGATGCAAAGGCTCATGAGAGGGATGCAGGAGTTCAAGAGAGTGATTCAGAGGCTCAAGAGAGGGATGCAGAGGCTCAAGTGAGGGATGAAGAGGCACAAGAAAGGGATGCAGAGGCTCTTGGGAGTGATGCAGAGGCTCAATAGAGGGATGCAGAGGCTCAAGAGAGTGATTCAGAGGCTTACGGGAGTGATGCAGAGAATTAAGAAAGTGATGCAGAGGCTCAAAAGAGGGATGCAGAGGCCTAAAAGGGTGATGCAGAGGCTCACGAGAGTGATGCAGATTCTCAAGAGAGGGATGCTGGGGCTCAAGAGAGTGATGCAGAGGCTCAAGAGAGTGATTCAGAGTCTTACAAGAGTGATGCAGAGGTTAAGAGATTGATGCAGAGGAACAAGAGAATGATGCAGAGGCTCGAGAGAGTGATTCAGAGGCTTACGAGAGTGATGCAGAGAATCAAGAGAGTGATGCAGACGCTCGACTGAGGAATGCACAGGCCTCAAGAGAGGGATTCAGAGGCTTAACAGAATGATGCAGAGGCTGAAGAGAGTGTTGCAGAGGCTCAAGAGAGGGATGAAGAGAGTGAAGAGAGTGATGCAGAGGCTCAAGAGAGGGATACAGAGGCTCAAGCGGGTGATGCAGAGACTAAAGAGAGTGAGGCAGAGGCTTAGGAGAGGGATGCCGAGGCTCAAGAGAGTAATGCAGAGGCTTAAGAGGGTGATGCAGAGGCTCAAGAGAGTGATTCAGAGGCTTAAGAGAGTGATGCAGAGGCTTAGGAGAGTGATGCAGAGGCTTAAGAAGGGGATGCAGAGGCTCAAGAGAGGGATGCAGAGGCTTAAGAGAGTGATGCAGAGGCTGAAGAGAGTGATGCAGAGGCTCAAGAGAGTGATGCAGAGGCTTAAGAGAGTGATGCAGAGGCTTAAGAGAGGGATGCAGAGGCTCAAGAGAGGGATGCAGAGGCTCAAGAGAGGGATGCAGAGGCTCAAGATAGTGATACAGAGGCATACGTGAGTGATGCAGAGGATCAAGAGAGTGATGCAGAGGCTCGAGAGAGTTATGCAGAGGCCTAAAGAGAGGTGTTTAGACGCTTAAGAGAGTGATGCAGAGGCTGAAGAGAGTGTTGCAGAGGCTCAAGAGAGGGATGAAGAGGCTGAAGAGGGTGATGCAGAGGATCAAGAGAGTGATGCAAAGGCTCAAGAGAGGGATGCAGGGCTCAAGAGAATGATGCAGAGGCTCAAGAGAGTGATTCAGAGGCTCAAGAGAGTGATGCAGAGGCATAAGAGAGTGATGAATAGGCTTAAGAGAGGGGATGGAGAGGCTCAAGAGAGGGATGCAGAGGCTAAAGAGAGGGATGCAGTGGCTCAAGAGAGTCATGCAGAGACTCAAAAGAGGGATGCAGTGTGCTTAAGAGAGTGATGCAAAGGCTCAATAGAGGGATGCAGAGGCTCATGAGAGGGATGCAGGAGTTCAAGAGAGGGATGCAGAGGCTCAAGCGAGTGATTCAGATGCTTACGAGAGTGATGCAGAGGCTTAAGAGGGCGATGCAGAGGCTCAAGCGAGGGATGCAGAGGCTCAAGCGAGGGATGCAGAGGCTCTTGGGAGTGATGCAGAGGCTCAATAGAGGGATGCAGAGGCTCAAGAGAGTGATTCAGAGGCTTACGAGAGTGATGCAAAGGCTTAGGAGAGTGATGCAGAGGCTTAAGAAAGTGATGCAGAGGCTCAAAAGAGGGATGCAGAGGCTTAAAAGCGTGATGCAGAGGCTCAAGAGAGTGATGCAAAGGCTCAAGAGAGTGATGCAGAGGCTGAAGAGAGTGTTGCAGAGGCTTAAGAGAGGGTTGCAAGGGCTCATGAGAGGGATGTAGAGGCTTAAGAGAGTGATGCAGAGGCTGAAGAGAGTGTTGCAGAGGCATTAGAGAGGAATGCAGAGGCTCAAGAGAGTGATGCAAAGGCTCAAGAGAGTGATTCAGAGGCTTACGAGAGTGATGCAGAGGCTTAAGAGAGTGATGCAAAGGCTTAAGAGAGGGATGTAGAGGCTCAAGAGAGTGATGCAGAGGCTGAAGAGAGTGTTGCAGAGGCAAAAGAGTGGGATGCAGAGGCTCAAGAGAGGGATGTAGAGGCTTAAGAGAGGGATGCAGAGGCTGAAGAAAGTGATGCAAAGGCTCAAGAGAGTGATGCAGAGGCTTAAGAGAGGAATGCAGAGGCTGTAGAGAACGATGCAGAGGCTTAAGAGAGGAATGCAGAGGCTGAAGAGAATGATGCAGAGGCTTAAGAGAGGAATGCAGAGGCTTAAGAGACTGATGGAGAGGCTCAAGAGAGTGATGCAGAGGCTCAACAGAGTGATTCAGAGGCTTATCAGAGTGATGCAGAGGCTTAAGAAAGTGATGCAAAGGCTTAAGAGAGGGATGCAGAGGCTCAAGAGAGGGATGCAGAGGCTCAGGAGATGGATGCAGGGGCTCAAGAGAGGGATGCAGAGGCTCAAGTGAGGGAAGCAGAGGCACAAGAGAGGATGCAAAGGCTCTTGAAAGTGACGTAGAGGTTCAAGAGAGGGATGCAGAGGCTTAAGAGAGTAATGCAAAGGCTCAAGTGAGGGATGCAAAGGCTCATGAGAGGGATGCAGGAGTTCAAGAGAGTGATGCAGAGGCTCAGGAGAGGGATGCAGAGGCTCAAGTGACGGATGAAGAGGCACAAGAAACGGATGCAGAGGCTCTTGGGAGTGATGCAGAGGCTCAAGAGAGGGATGCAGAGCCTCAAGAGAGTGATTCAGAGGCTTACGAGAGTGATGCAAAGGCTTAAGAGAGTGATGCAGAGGCTTAAGAAAGTGATGCAGAGGCTCAAAAGAGGGATGCAGAGGCTTAAAAGCGTGATACAGAGGCTCAAGAGAGTGATGCAGAGGCTCAAAAGAGGGATGCAGGGGCTCAAGAGAGTGATGCAGAGGCTCAAGAGAGTGATTCAGAGGCTTACGATAGTGATGCAGAGGCTTAAGTGAGTGATGCAGAGGCTCAAGAGAGTGATTCAGAGGCCCATGAGAGTGATGCAGAGGACAGGCGAGGGAAGCAGAGGCTAAAGAGAGTGATGCAGAGGCTGACGAGGATGATGCAGAGGCTCTAGAGAGTGATGCAGAGGCTCAAGAGAGTGATGCAGAGGCTCAAGAGAGTGATGCATAGGAACAAGAGTGATGCAGAGGCTCGAGAGAGTGATTCAGAGGCTTACGAGAGTGATGCAGAGATTCAAGAGAGTGATGCAGAGGCTGAGAGAGTTATGCAGAGGCCTCAAGAGAGGGATTCAGAGGTTTAAGAGAGTGATGCAGAGGCTGAAGAGAGTGTTGCAGAGGCTCAAGAGAGGGATGAAGAGACTGAAGAGAGTGATACAGAGGCTCAAGAGAGTGATGCAGAGGCTTAAGAGAGTGAGACAGAGGCTTAGGAGAGGGATGCAGAGGCTCAAGAGAGTAATGCAGAGGCTTAAGAGGGTGATGCAGAGGCTCAAGAGAGTGATTCAGAGGCTTAAGAGAGTGAGGCAGAGGCTTAGGAGAGGGATGCAGAGGCTCAGGAGAGTAATGCAGAGGCTTAAGAGGGTGATGCAGAGGCTCAAGAGAGTGATTCAGAGGCTTAAGAGAGTGATGCAGAATCTTAAGAGATTGATGCAGAGGCTTAAGACAGGGATGCAGAGGCTCAAGCGAGGGATGCAGAGGCTTAGGAGAGGGATTCAGGGCTGAAGAGAGTGAAGCAGAGGCTCAAGAGAGGGATGCAGGGGCTCAAGAGAGGCATGCAGAGGCTTAGGAGAGGGATGCAGAGGCTCAAGTGAGTGATTCAGAGGCTTAAGAGTGTGATGCAGAGGCTTAGGAGAGTGATGCAGAGGCTTAAGAAGGAGATGCAGAGGCTGAAGAGAGTGATGCAGAGGCTCGAGAGAGTTATGCAGAGGCCTAAAGAGAGGTGTTTAGAGGCTTAAGAGAGTGATGCAGAGGCTGAAGAGAGTGTTGCAGAGGCTCAAGAGAGGGATGAAGAGGCTGAAGAGGGTGATGCAGAGGATCAAGAGAGTGATGCAGAGGCTCAAGAGAGGGATGCAGGGCTCAAGAGAATGATGCAGAGGCTCAAGAGAGTGATTCAGAGGCTCAAGAGAGTGATGCAGAGGCATAAGAGAGTGATGAATAGGCTTAAGAGAGGGGATGGAGAGGCTCAAGAGAGGGATGCAGAGGCTAAAGAGAGGGATGCAGTGGCTCAAGAGAGTCATGCAGAGACTCAAGAGAGGGATGCAGTGGCTTAAGAGAGTGATGAAAAGGCTCAATAGAGGGATGCAGAGGCTCATGAGAGGGATGCAGGAGTTCAAGCGAGGGATGCAGAGGCTCAAGCGAGTGATTCAGATGCTTACGAGAGTGATGCAGAGGCTTAAGAGGGCGATGCAGAGGCTCAAGCGAGGGATGCAGAGGCTCAAGCGAGGGATGCAGAGGCTCTTGGGAGTGATGCAGAGGCTCAATAGAGGGATGCAGAGGCTCAAGAGAGTGATTCAGAGGCTTACGAGAGTGATGCAAAGGCTTAAGAGAGTGATGCAGAGGCTTAAGAAAGTGATGCAGAGGCTCAAAAGAGGGATGCAGAGGCTTAAAAGCGTGATACAGAGGCTCAGGAGAGTGATGCAAAGGCTCAAGAGAGTGATGCAGAGGCTGAAGAGAGTGTTGCAGAGGCCTAAGAGAGGGTTGCAAGGGCTCATTAGAGGGATGTAGAGGCTTAAGAGAGTGATGCAGAGGCTGAAGAGAGTGTTGCAGAGGCATTAGAGAGGGATGCAGAGGCTCAAGAGAGTGATGCAAAGGCTCAAGAGAGTGATGCAGAGGCTTAAGAGAGGAATGCAGAGGCTGTAGAGAATGATGCAGAGGCTTAAAAGAGGGATGCAGAGGCTGAAGAGAATGATGCAGAGGCTTAAGAGAGGGATGCAGAGGCTCAAGAGAGTGATGGAGAGGCTTACGAGAGTGATGCAGAGGCTTAGAGAGTGATGCAAAGGCTTAAGAGAGGGATGCAGAGGCTCAAGAGAGAGAGATGCAGAGGCTTAAGAGAGGATGCAGGAGTTCAAGAGAGTGATGCAAAGGCTCAAGAGAGTGATGCAGAGGCTGAAGAGAGTGTTGCAGAGGCTTAAGAGAGGGATGCAGAGGCTCAAGAGAGTGATGCAAAGGCTCAAGAGAGTGATGCAGAGGTGAAGAGAGTGTTGCAGAGGTTTAAGAGAGGGTTGCAGGGCTCATGAGAGGGATGTAGAGGCTCAAGAGAGTGATGCAGAGGCTGAAGAGAGTGTTGCAGAGGCATAAGAGTGGGATGCAGAGGCTCAAGAGAGGGATGTAGAGGCTTAAGAGAGGGATGCAGAGGCTGAAGAAAGTGATGCAAAGGCTCAAGAGAGTGATGCAGAGGCTTAAGAGAGGAATGCAGAGGCTGTAGAGACCGATGCAGAGGCTTAAGAGAGGAATGCAGAGGCTGAAGAGAATGATGCAGAGGCTTAAGAGAGGGATGCAGAGGCTTAAGAGACTGATGGAGAGGCTCAAGAGAGTGATGCAGAGGCTCAACAGAGTTATTCAGAGGCTTATGAGAGTGATGCAGAGGCTTTAGAAAGTGATGCAAAGGCTAAGAGAGGGATGAGAGGCTCAAGAGAGGGATGCAGAGGCTCAGGAGATGGATGCAGGGGCTCAAGAGAGGGATGCAGAGGCTCAAGTGAGGGAAGCAGAGGCACAAGAGGGATGCAGAGGCTCTTGAAAGTGACGTAGAGGTTCAAGAGAGGGATGCAGAGGCTTAAGAGAGTAATGCAAAGGCTCAAGTGAGGGATGCAAAGGCTCATGAGAGGGATGCAGGAGTTCAAGAGAGTGATGCAGAGGCTCAGGAGAGGGATGCAGAGGCTCAAGTGAGGGATGAAGAGGCACAAAAAACGGATGCAGAGGCTCTTGGGAGTGATGCAGAGGCTCAAGAGAGGGATGCAGAGCCTCAAGAGAGTGATTCAGAGGCTTACGAGAGTGATGCAAAGGCTTAAGAGAGTGATGCAGAGGCTTAAGAAAGTGATGCAGAGGCTCAAAAGAGGGATGCAGAGGCTTAAAAGCGTGATACAGAGGCTCAAGAGAGTGATGCAGAGGCTCAAAAGAGGGATGCAGGGGCTCAAGAGAGTGATGCAGAGGCTCAAGAGAGTGATTCAGAGGCTTACGAGAGTGATGCAGAGGCTTAAGTGAGTGATGCAGAGGCTCAAGAGAGTGATTCAGAGGCTCATGAGAGTGATGCAGAAGATCAGGCGAGGGAAGCAGAGGCTAAAGAGAGTGATGCAGAGGCTGAAGAGAGTGATGCAGAGGCTCTAGAGAGTGATGCAGAGGCTCAAGAGAGTGATGCAGAGGCTCAAGAGAGTGATGCATAGGAACAGGAGTGATGCAGAGGCTCAGGAGAGTGATTCAGAGGCTTACGAGAGTGATGCAAAGGCTTAAGAGAGTGATGCAGAGGCTTAAGAAAGTGATGCAGAGGCTCAAAAGAGGGATGCAGAGGCTTAAAAGCGTGATGCAGAGGCTCAAGAGAGTGATGCAAAGGCTCAAGAGAGTGATGCAGAGGCTGAAGTGTCGGAAAATCCGACACCATTTAATAATCATACAGATAATAGCTGTATTGTATAAACAAGTTACCCATAGAAAACGTAACTTGTAGTGGAATTACCGTCTAAAGAAAACGGGATATCATCACCACATACTATTATAATTCACCAGCTATTCTGCTGGGAATTATTCTTAAATACATTAGTCTTTGGACTTTACCATCATAAAAACATCTTATATAAATTAACTTAATTATCAATATTAAAGTAGAGTAAATGTGACCCTTCTATCACTTTCTGAAATCTGGACAAAGTAGGCCAGGCGTCAGGGAGGAAGGGGGGAGCCATTGTTGTGTCACCTCCGAGACGTGTGGAGCAAATTTAGCTCCTATCATATCTGGACAATGTCGGCCAGTAACGTCAATAGTATGGAGTGTTAAACAGCCATTGTATATTGAGACCAGAGGCTCACACGGGAGCAAATTCGGCTCCTGTTAAATTTACTTGGACGTAGTGTTATGGAAACCAAAGGTACCATCTCCAACACGCTGTCTACAAATTCAAGTTAAGTGTCTATCCGAAACCCGTTTATCATTCATTTATGGCCATTAATGTCAGGATATAGGGTGACCCGGTTAGATCACGTGGAAGCCTCAAACTAAAGGTAATTAAGCCAGGTCTTCAATGTTCCATGTACAGTTTTCTCTGATATAGCTTGTCATATGAAGGTATCTGGCTTCACAGCTAGCGCACTTTTGACAGGTCAAGACGAGGATGCAAGAATTGTGCACCAGTTACTGGGTGATATGGAAGCTACCTCAAAGAGGATAATTTGGTGTCTACACCCTAGTTATACCTGGTGGACTAACCTGCTGTACTATAAGATAAGGAACCTCTTCAATGTATGTAGTTAATTTGTAGTATGATTGGCTGCATATATATTAACTAATAAACCCCCCCTAATGTGTAGAGGATCGATTTGTGAGATTGAGATTATTGCAGAAATACAGTCCACTTATCATTATACAAATTGCTATCGAAGTATACAAATTAACGTAAATATAAATTCATATAAATTAAATAAATATAAATCTCACAGGTCGGTTCCCACATGAAGAGAGTGTTGCAGAGGCTTAAGAGAGGGTTGCAAGGGCTCATGAGAGGGATGTAGAGGCTTAAGAGAGTGATGCAGAGGCTGAAGAGAGTGTTGCAGAGGCATTAGAGAGGGATGCAGAGGCTCAAGAGAGTGATGCAAAGGCTCAAGAGAGTGATGCCGAGGCTTAAGAGAGGAATGCAGAGGCTGTAGAGAATGATGCAGAGGCTTAAAAGATGGATGCAGAGGCTGAAGAGAATGATACAGAGGCTTAAGAGAGGGATGCAGAGGCTCAAGAGAGTGATGGAGAGGCTCATGAGAGTGATGCAGAGGCTCAACAGAGTGATTCAGAGGCTTACGAGAGTGATGCAGAGGCTTAAGAGAGTGATGCAAAGGCTTAAGAGAGGGATGTAGAGGCTCAAGAGAGTGATGCAGAGGCTGAAGAGAGTGTTGCAGAGGCAAAAGAGTGGGATGCAGAGGCTCAAGAGAGGGATGTAGAGGCTTAAGAGAGGGATGCAGAGGCTGAAGAAAGTGATGCAAAGGCTCAAGAGAGTGATGCAGAGGCTTAAGAGAGGAATGCAGAGGCTGTAGAGAACGATGCAGAGGCTTAAGAGAGGAATGCAGAGGCTGAAGAGAATGATGCAGAGGCTTAAGAGAGGAATGCAGAGGCTTAAGAGACTGATGGAGAGGCTCAAGAGAGTGATGCAGAGGCTCAACAGAGTGATTCAGAGGCTTATCAGAGTGATGCAGAGGCTTAAGAAAGTGATGCAAAGGCTTAAGAGAGGGATGCAGAGGCTCAAGAGAGGGATGCAGAGGCTCAGGAGATGGATGCAGGGGCTCAAGAGAGGGATGCAGAGGCTCAAGTGAGGGAAGCAGAGGCACAAGAGAGGGATGCAAAGGCTCTTGAAAGTGACGTAGAGGTTCAAGAGAGGGATGCAGAGGCTTAAGAGAGTAATGCAAAGGCTCAAGTGAGGATGCAAAGGCTCATGAGAGGGATGCAGGAGTTCAAGAGAGTGATGCAGAGGCTCAGGAGAGGGATGCAGAGGCTCAAGTGACGGATGAAGAGGCAAAAGAAACGGATGCAGAGGCTCTTGGGAGTGATGCAGAGGCTCAAGAGAGGGATGCAGAGCCTCAAGAGAGTGATTCAGAGGCTTACGAGAGTGATGCAAAGGCTTAAGAGAGTGATGCAGAGGCTTAAGAAAGTGATGCAGAGGCTCAAAAGAGGGATGCAGAGGCTTAAAAGCGTGATACAGAGGCTCAAGAGAGTGATGCAGAGGCTCAAAAGAGGGATGCAGGTGCTCAAGAGAGTGATGCAGAGGCTCAAGAGAGTGATTCAGAGGCTTACGATAGTGATGCAGAGGCTTAAGTGAGTGATGCAGAGGCTCATGAGAGTGATTCAGAGGCTCATGAGAGTGATGCAGAGGACAGGCGAGGGAAGCAGAGGCTAAAGAGAGTGATGCAGAGGCTAGAGAGTGATGCAGAGGTAGCAGAGGCTCAAGAGAGTGATGCAGAGGCTCAAGAGAGTGATGCATAGGAACAAGAGTGATGCAGAGGCTCGAGAGAGTGATTCAGAGGCTTACGAGAGTGATGCAGAGATTCAAGAGAGTGATGCAGAGGCTGAGAGAGTTATGCAGAGGCCTCAAGAGAGGGATTCAGAGGTTTAAGAGAGTGATGCAGAGGCTGAAGAGAGTGTTGCAGAGGCTCAAGAGAGGGATGAAGAGACTGAAGAGAGTGATACAGAGGCTCAAGAGAGTGATGCAGAGGCTTAAGAGAGTGAGGCAGAGGCTTAGGAGAGGATGCAGAGGCTCAAGAGAGTAATGCAGAGGCTTAAGAGGGTGGTGCAGAGGCTCAAGAGAGTGATTCAGAGGCTTAAGAGAGTGATGCAGAATCTTAAGAGATTGATGCAGAGGCTTAAGACAGGGATGCAGAGGCTCAAGCGAGGGATGCAGAGGCTTAGGAGAGGGATTCAGGGGCTCAAGAGAGTGAAGCAGAGGCTCAAGAGAGTGATGCAGAGGCTTAGGACAGTGATGCAGAGGCTTAAGTAGGAGATGCAGAGGCTCAAGAGAGGGATGCAGAGGCTTGAGAGAGTGATGCAGAGGCTCAAGAGAGTGATGCAGAGGCTCAAGAGAGTGATGCAGAGGCTTAAGAGAGTGATGCAGAGGCTTAGAGAGGGATGCAGAGGCTCAAGAGAGTAATGCAGAGGCTTAAGAGGGTGGTGCAGAGGCTCAAGAGAGTGATTCAGAGGTTTAAGAGAGTGATGCAGAATCTTAAGAGATTGATGCAGAGGCTTAAGACAGGGATGCAGAGGCTCAAGCGAGGGATGCAGAGGCTTAGGAGAGGGATTCAGGGGCTCAAGAGAGTAAAGCAGAGGCTCAAGAGAGTGATGCAGAGGCTTAGGACAGTGATGCAGAGGCTTAAGTAGGAGATGCAGAGGCTCAAGAGAGGGATGCAGAGGCTTGAGAGAGTGATGCAGAGGCTCAAGAGAGTGATGCAGAGGCTCAAGAGAGTGATGCAGAGGCTTAAGAGAGTGATGCAGAGGCTTAAGAGAGGGATGCAGAGGCTCAAGAGAGGGATGCAGAGGCTCAAGAGAGTGATACAGAGGCATACGAGAGTGATGCAGAGGATCAAGAGAGTGATGCAGAGGCTCGAGAGAGTTATGCAGAGGCCTAAAGAGAGGTGTTTAGAGGCTTAAGAGAGTGATGCAGAGGCTGAAGAGAGTGTTGCAGAGGCTCAAGAGAGGGATGAAGAGGCTGAAGAGGGTGATGAAGAGGATCAAGAGAGTGATGCAGAGGCTCAAGAGAGGGATGCAGGGCTCAAGAAAATGATGCAGAGGCTCAAGAGAGTGATTCAGAGGCTCAAGAGAATGATGCAGAGGCATAAGAGAGTGATGAATAGGCTTAAGAGAGGGGATGGAGAGGCTCAAGAGAGGGATGCAGAGGCTAAAGAGAGGGATGCAGTGGCTCAAGAGAGTCATGCAGAGACTCAAGAGAGGGATGCAGTGGCTTAAGAGAGTGATGAAAAGGCTCAATAGAGGGATGCAGAGGCTCATGAGAGGGATGCAGGAGTTCAAGAGAGGGATGCAGAGGCTCAAGCGAGTGATTCAGATGCTTACGAGAGTGATGCAGAGGCTTAAGAGGGCGATGCAGAGGCTCAAGCGAGGGATGCAGAGGCTCAAGCGAGGGATGCAGAGGCTCTTGGGAGTGATGCAGAGGCTCAATAGAGGGATGCAGAGGCTCAAGAGAGTGATTCAGAGGCTTACGAGAGTGATGCAAAGGCTTAAGAGAGTGATGCAGAGGCTTAAGAAAGTGATGCAGAGGCTCAAAAGAGGGATGCAGAGGCTTAAAAGCGTGATGCAGAGGCTTAGGAGAGTGATGCAAAGGCTCAAGAGAGTGATGCAGAGGCTGAAGAGAGTGTTGCAGAGGCCTAAGAGAGGGTTGCAAGGGCTCATTAGAGGGATGTAGAGGCTTAAGAGAGTGATGCAGAGGCTGAAAAGAGTGTTGCAGAGGGCATTAGAGAGGGATGCAGAGGCTCAAGAGAGTGATGCAAAGGCTCAAGAGAGTGATGCAGAGGCTTAAGAGAGGGAATGCAGAGGCTGTAGGAATGATGCAGAGGCTTAAAAGAGGGATGCAGAGGCTGAAGAGAATGATGCAGAGGCTTAAGAGGAGGGATGCAGAGGCTCAAGAGAGTGATGGAGAGGCTCAAAGAGAGTGATGCAGAGGCTCAACAGAGTGATTCAGAGGCTTACGAGAGTGATGCAGAGGCTTAAGAGAGTGATGCAAAGGCTTAAGAGAGGGATGCGAGGCTCCAAGAGAGGGATGCAGACGCTCAGGAGAGGGATGCAGGGGCTCAAGAGAGGGATGCAGAGGCTCAAGTGTGGGATGCAGAGGGCACAAGAGAGGGATGCAGAGGCTCATGAGAGTGACGCAGAGGCTCAAGAGAGAGAGATGCAGAGGCTTAAGAGAGGGATGCAGGAGTTCAAGAGAGTGATGCAAAGGCTCAAGAGAGTGATTGCAGAGGCTCAAGAGAGTGATGCATAGGAACAAGAGTGATGCAGAGGCTCGAGAGAGTGATTCAGAGGCTTACGAGAGTGATGCAGAGATTCAAGAGAGTGATGCAGAGGCTGAGAGAGTTATGCAGAGGCCTCAAGAGAGGGATTCAGAGGTTTAAGAGAGTGATGCAGAGGCTGAAGAGAGTGTTGCAGAGGCTCAAGAGAGGGATGAAGAGACTGAAGAGAGTGATACAGAGGCTCAAGAGAGTGATGCAGAGGCTTAAGAGAGTGAGGCAGAGGCTTAGGAGAGGGATGCAGAGGCTCAAGAGAGTAATGCAGAGGCTTAAGAGGGTGGTGCAGAGGCTCAAGAGAGTGATTCAGAGGCTTAAGAGAGTGATGCAGAATCTTAAGAGATTGATGCAGAGGCTTAAGACAGGGATGCAGAGGCTCAAGCGAGGGATGCAGAGGCTTAGGAGAGGGATTCAGGGGCTCAAGAGAGTGAAGCAGAGGCTCAAGAGAGTGATGCAGAGGCTTAGGAGAGTGATGCAGAGGCTTAAGTAGGAGATGCAGAGGCTCAAGAGAGGGATGCAGAGGCTTGAGAGAGTGATGCAGAGGCTGAAGAGAGTGATGCAGAGGCTCAAGAGAGTGATGCAGAGGCTTAAGAGAGTGATGCAGAGGCTTAAGAGAGGGATGCAGAGGCTCAAGAGAGGGATGCAGAGGCTCAAGAGAGTGATACAGAGGCATACGAGAGTGATGCAGAGGATCAAGAGAGTGATGCAGAGGCTCGAGAGAGTTATGCAGAGGCCTAAAGAGAGGTGTTTAGAGGCTTAAGAGAGTGATGCAGAGGCTGAAGAGAGTGTTGCAGAGGCTCAAGAGAGGGATGAAGAGGCTGAAGAGGGTGATGCAGAGGATCAAGAGAGTGATGCAGAGGCTTAAGAGAGGGATGCAGGGCTCAAGAGAATGATGCAGAGGCTCAAGAGAGTGATTCAGAGGCTCAAGAGAGTGATGCAGAGGCATACGAGAGTGATGAATAGGCTTAAGAGAGGGGATGGAGAGGCTCAAGAGAGGGATGCAGAGGCTAAGAGAGGGATGCAGTGGCTCAAGAGAGTCATGCAGAGACTCAAGAGAGGGATGCAGTGGCTTAAGAGAGTGATGAAAAGGCTCAATAGAGGGATGCAGAGGCTCATGAGAGGGATGCAGGAGTTCAAGAGAGGGATGCAGAGGCTCAAGCGAGTGATTTCAGATGCTTACGAGAGTGATGCAGAGGCTTAAGAGGGCGATGCAGAGGCTCAAGCGAGGGATGCAGAGGCTCAAGCGAGGGATGCAGAGGCTCTTGGGAGTGATGCAGAGGCTCAATCGAGGGATGCAGAGGCTCAAGAGAGTGATTCAGAGGCTTACGAAAAGTGATGCAAAGGCTTAAGAGAGTGATGCAGAGGCTTAAGAAAGTGATGCAGAGGCTCAAAAGAGGGATGCAGTGGCTTAAAAGCGTGATGCAGAGGCTCAGGAGAGTGATGCAAAGGCTCAAGAGAGTGATGCAGAGGCTGAAGAGAGTGTTGCAGAGGCCTAAGAGAGGGTTGCAAGGGCTCATTAGAGGGATGTAGAGGCTTAAGAGAGTGATGCAGAGGCTGAAAAGAGTGTTGCAGAGGCATTAGAGAGGGATGCAGAGGCTCAAGAGAGTGATGCAAAGGCTCAAGAGAGTGATGCAGAGGCTTAAGAGAGGAATGCAGAGGCTGTAGAGAATGATGCAGAGGCTTAAAAGAGGGATGCAGAGGCTGAAGAGAATGATGCAGAGGCTTAAGAGAGGGATGCAGAGGCTCAAGAGAGTGATGGAGAGGCTCAAGAGAGTGATGCAGAGGCTCAACAGAGTGATTCAGAGGCTTACGAGAGTGATGCAGAGGCTTAAGAGAGTGATGCAAAGGCTTAAGAGAGGGATGCAGAGGCTCAAGAGAGGGATGCAGACGCTCAGGAGAGGGATGCAGGGGCTCAAGAGAGGGATGCAGAGGCTCAAGTGTGGGATGCAGAGGCACAAGAGAGGGATGCAGAGGCTCATGAGAGTGACGCAGAGGCTCAAGAGAGAGAGATGCAGAGGCTTAAGAGAGGGAATGCAGGAGTTCAAGAGAGTGATGCAAAGGCTCAAGAGAGTGATGCAGAGGCTGAAGAGAGTGTTGCAGAGGCTTAAGAGAGGGATGCAGAGGCTCAAGAGAGTGATGCAAAGGCTCAAGAGAGTGATGCAGAGGCTGAAGAGAGTGTTGCAGAGGTTTAAGAGAGGGTTGCAGGGGCTTCATGAGAGTGATATAGAGGCTGAAGAGAGTGATGCAGAGGCTGAAGAGAGTGTTGCAGAGGCATAAGAGTGGGATGCAGAGGCTCAAGAGAGGGATGTAGAGGCTTAAGAGAGGGATGCAGAGGCTGAAGATCGTGATGCAAAGGCTCAAGAGAGTGATGCAGAGGCTTAAGAGAGGAATGCAGAGGCTGTAGAGAACGATGCAGAGGCTTAAGAGAGGAATGCAGAGGCTGAAGAGAATGATGCAGAGGCTTAAGAGAGGGATGCAGAGGCTTAAGAGACTGATGGAGAGGCTCAAGAGAGTGATGCAGAGGCTCAACAGAGTGATTCAGAGGCTTATGAGAGTGATGCAGAGGCTTTAGAAAGTGATGCAAAGGCTTAAGAGAGGGATGCAGAGGCACAAGAGAGGGATGCAGAGGCTCAGGTGATGGATGCAGGGGCTCAAGAGAGGGATGCAGAGGCTCAAGTGAGGGAAGCAGAGGCACAAGAGAGGGATGCAGAGGCTCTTGAAAGTGACGTAGAGGTTCAAGAGAGGGATGCAGAGGCTTAAGAGAGTAATGCAAAGGCTCAAGTGAGGGATGCAAAGGCTCATGAGAGGGATGCAGGAGTTCAAGAGAGTGATGCAGAGGCTCAGGAGAGGGATGCAGAGGCTCAAGTGAGGGATGAAGAGGCACAAGAAACGGATGCAGAGGCTCTTAGGAATGATGCAGAGGCTCAAGAGAGGGATGCAGAGCCTCAAGAGAGTGATTCAGAGGCTTACGAGAGTGATGCAAAGGCTTAAGAGAGTGATGCAGAGGCTTAAGAAAGTGATGCAGAGGCTCAAAAGAGGGATGCAGAGGCTTAAAAGCGTTATACAGAGGCTCAAGAGAGTGATGCAGAGGCTCAAAAGAGGGATGCAGGGGCTCAAGAGAGTGATGCAGAGGCTCAAGAGAGTGATTCAGAGGCTTACGAGAGTGATGCAGAGGCTTAAGTGAGTGATGCAGAGGACTCAAGAGAGTGATTCAGAGGCTCATGAGAGTGATGCAGAGGATCAGGCGAGGGAAGCAGAGGCTAAAGAGAGTGATGCAGAGGCTGAAGAGAGTGATGCAGAGGCTCTAGAGAGTGATGCAGAGGCTCAAGAGAGTGATGCAGAGGCTCAAGAGAGTGATGCATAGGAACAAGAGTGATGCAGAGGCTCGAGAGAGTGATTCAGAGGCTTACGAGAGTGATGCAGAGATTCAAGAGAGTGATGCAGAGGCTGAGAGAGTTATGCAGAGGCCTCAAGAGAGGGATTCAGTGGGTTAAGAGAGTGATGCAGAGGCTGAAGAGAGTGGTGCAGAGGCTCAAGAGAGGGATGCAGAGGCTTAAGAGAGTGATGCAGAGGATTAGGAGAGGGATGCAGAGGCTCAAGAGAGTAATGCAGAGGCTTAAGAGGGTGATGCAGAGGCGCAAGAGAGTGATTCAGAGCTTAAGAGAGTGAGGCAGAGGCTTAGGAGAGGGATGCAGAGGCTCAAGAGAGTAATGCAGAGGCTTAAGAGGGTGATGCAGAGGCTCAAGAGAGTGATTCAGAGGCTTAAGAGAGTGATGAAGAATCTTAAGAGATTGATGCAGAGGCTTAAGACAGGGATGCAGAGGCTCAAGCGAGGGATGCAGAGGCTTAGGAGAGGGATTCAGGGGCTCAAGAGAGTGAAGCAGAGGCTCAAGAGAGGGATGCAGGGGCTCAAGAGAGGGATGCAGAGGCTCAGGTGAGGGATGCAGAGGCCCAAGAGATGGATGCAGAGACTCTTGAGAGTGACGCAGAGGCTCAAGAGAGGGCTGCAGCAGCTTAAGAGAGTGATGCAAAGGCACAGGAGAGGGATGCAGAGGCTCATGAGAGGGATGTAGAAGTTGAAGAGAGTGATGCAAAGGCTTAGGAAAGGAATGCAGAGGCTTAAGAAAGTGATGCAGAGGCTGAAAAGAGTGTTGCAGAGGCTTAAGAGAGAGATGCAGAGGCTCAAGAGAGTGATGCAAAGGCTCAAAAGAGTGATGCTGAGGCTGAAGAGAGTGTTCCAGAGGCTTAAGAGAGGGATGCAGAGGCTCAAGAAAGGGATGCAGAGGCTTAAGAGAGTGATGCAGAGGCTGAAGAGAGTGTTGCAGAGGCATAAGAGAGGGATGCAGAGGCTCAAGAGAGGGATGTAGAGGCTTAAGAGAGGGATGCAGAGCTTCAAGAGAGTGATGCAAAAGCCCAAGAGAGTGATGCAGAGGCTTAAGAGAGGGATGCAGAGGCTCAAGAGAGGGATGTAGAGGCTCAAGAGAGTGACGCAGAGGCTCAAGAGAGGGATGCAGAGGCTTAAGAGAGTGATGCAGAGGCAAAAGAGAATGATGTAGAGGCTTAAGAGAGGGATGCAGAGGCTCAAGAGAATGATGCAGGGGCTCAAGATAGTGATGCAGAGGTTTAAGAGAGGGATGCAGAGGATCAAGAGAGTGATGCAGAGGCTTAAGAGAGGAATGCAGAGGCTGTACAGAATGATTACAGACTTACTCAAGATAGTGATGCAGCGGTTTAAGAGAGGGATGCAGAGGATCAAGAGAGTGATGCAGAGGCTTAGGAGAGGAATGCAGAGGCTGTAGAGAATGATTACAGACCTACAGACTTACAAGTCACTGGGTTAGCTCGCACTGCGAGACATCTTAGACGAAACCGCATGAGGCTAGCAGATTATAAAATAAATTCTGACTGCCTCACGGATGTTGGAATACTTATAGGCGCGGATCATTATTACAAGTTTATAACTGGATGCACTAGACAACACGGAATGAATTTGTTGTCGTCTGCAGGAGGCAAATTGCTTACGGGACCGGTGCTTTTCAGACAAAATCCAGCGTCCACAAACCAACAATCTAATAACATAATAGTGGCGTGACTAGGCTTGGAACAGTCACCCCTACGTTTCAGAGAAATAAATGAAGATATTGAGTCTGACCCACCAATACATCGTTTGTGGTATTTGGACACTTTAGGTATTATCCCTGAACAACCAAGTCCTGATGATACGTGGACTTACCAGCAATACCTGGACTCAGTTGTCTATGAAAATAAACAATACTGGGTAAGACTCCCATGGAAGTTGGATCATCCACAACTTCCAGTAAATTATTTTATGGCAGCCTCACAATTGCAGTCTCAATTAACATGACTACAGAAACAACCAGACAAACTGAACATGTATCATCAACTCATCCAACAACAACTTAACTGTAAATTTATTGAGGTTGTTGATAACGATGACCGAAAAATAGGTCATTATTTACCTCATCACGCTGTGGTGAAAGACTCATTGACAACAGCTATTCGTATTGTCTTTAACTGTAGTGCTAAAGTAAAGCCAAGCAGTGTGTCTTTAAATGAATGTCTCCAAACGGGACCTAGCCTAACACAAAGGCTACATGATGTGCTGTTACGATTTCGCACTGGTATTTTTGCCTATACTGCTGATATCAGCAAAGCTTTCCTCCGAGTAGGTTTGCAGGAGGAAGATCGTAACTACACAAAATTCCTCTGGATTAAGGATCCACTGGATCCTAACAGTGAAGTCATCACATATCGTTTTGCCTCAGTATTATTTGGAGCTACGTCCTCACCGTTTCTTTTGCAAGCAACATTTGACACACATTTGAGGAAATCAAACAGCTCCTATAAGGCAAACATTAGCGACAACTTGTATGTCGACAATTTCCAGGGGACCACTAATGATCAAACTGATCTGGTAGAAATCTACCATGAGGCTAACCGTGAACTCTTAGGAGCCAATATGCCACTACAGTCATGGGCCTCAAATAATGAATTGCTCAACCAGGTAATCGAGAAAGAATTTCCAGGTTAACAGGTACCCAATCAATTAAAGGTTCTAGGTGTGGAATGAAACACCAGTACTGACGAGATGAATGTCAAGTCAGTACAAACTGATAACTCAACCCTTACCATGAGAACACTGCTCTCGTTTGTCAGTCAACCATTTGACCCTTTAGGCCTACTTAGTCCTATATTAATAAGGGGCAAGCTCCTAATGCAGGAGTGCTGGCAGAAACATATGGGATGGGATGATCCGTTACCAAGTGAGTTACAAGCTAAATGGCAGATACTCTCAACGGATTTTAATCAGTTAGGTGTTTTGAAATTTCCTCGTAATGCTTCAGGACCAAACTTACCCACCAATTTGCACGTTTTCTGCGATGCCTCTGGCAAAGCATATGGCGCAGTAGCCTACTTAGTTAATAGTGCACAATCAATTTTGCTCACATCTAAAGCAAGAGTTGCTCCCATTAAGAAGAGATCTTTGCCTCAAATGGAGTTGACTGCATTGCTGGTGGGAGTAAGATTGGCTCATTGCCTGACAAAGACACTCAATAATATCCACTTTGGTGAGATTGTAGTGTGGTCAGACAACGAGGCAGTCTTACAATGGGTAAGAAACAACAACAACAAAACTCCCTACGTCAGTAATCGTGTCAGGGAGATTCATGAATTATCTGCTGGATATAAATTCAGACATGTTCCTACTAAGGACAATCCTGCAGATTATTTATCTCGAGGATTAACACTAAAACAACTTATCAAGTCTTCGCTGTGGTTCAATGGACCTTCATGGCTTGTTGGTGGTCAGTGGCCCAAACAAAAGCCACAAGTCATAGTGACCAATATCACCACTCCCATGAAAGAACCAGAACCTCAACGAATCTTAGCCATTGATCCTCACAATTATTCTAACTTAAGCAAGTTATTAAGAGTAACTGCACATGTGTTTGATTTTCTTGCTAAGATAGGAATTCGACATAAGTTTCCCAATCCTATCCTCTACTGGATCAAACGTGCACAACAAGAGACATATGGAAGCAAATATGAAAATCTTCCAGATAAATTAACTAAGTCTCTAGGTATCTGGTATGATGCCAACACTCATGATATACTAAGATGTTAAGGACGTTTGCTTCATGCAAAAATTGATTTGGACACAAAGAATCCAATTCTTCTACCTCGTCACCACATCATCACTAAACTTCTTGTTTTACATCACCATCAATATGGTACTTTACATAGTGGAGTGTTAGAGTGATGCAGAGACTCAAGAGAGTTATGCAGAGGCTGAAGAGAGTGATGCAGAGGCTTAAGAGAGGGATGCAGTTTCTTTGGAGAGTGATGCAGAGGCTCAAGAGAGGGATGCAGAGGCTTGAGAGAGTGTTGCAAAGGCTCAAGAGAGGGATGCAGAGGCTCATGAGAGGAATGCATGAGTTGAAGAGAGGGATGCAGAGGCTCAAGAGAGTGATGCAGAGGCTTAAGAGGAGGATGCAGAGGCTCAAGAGAGTGATGCAGAGGATCAAGAGAGGGATGCTGAGGCTCCAGAGAGGGATGCAGAGGCTAAAGAGAGTGATGCAGAGGCTGAAGAGAGAGATGTAGAAGCTTAAGAGAGTGATGCAGAGGCTTAAGAGAGTAATGCTCAAGAGAATGGTGTAGAGGCTTACGAGAGGGATGCAGAGGCTCAAGAGAATGATGCAGAGGCTCAAGAGAGTGATGCAGAGGCTTAAGAGAGTGATGCAGAGGCTGACGAGAGTGTTGCAGAGGCTCAAGTGAGAGATGCAGAGGCTCAAGAGAGTGATGAAGAGGCTAAAAAGAGTTTTGCAGAGGCTCAAGAGAGTGATGCAAAGGCTTATGAGAGTGATGCAGAGGATCAAGATAGGGATGCAGAGGCTTAAGAGAGTGATGCAGAGGCTGAAGAGAGTGTTTCAGAGGCTTAAGAGAGGGATGCAGAGGCTCAAAAGAGTGATGCAGAGGCTCAAGAGAGTGATGCAGAGGCTCAAGAAAGTGATGCAGAGGCTCCAGAGAGTGATGCAGAGGCTTAAGAGAGGGATGCAGAGGTTCAAGAGAGGGATGCAGAGGCTTAAGAGTGGGATGCAGGGGCTCAAGAGAGGGATGCAGAGGCTCAAGAGAGTGATGCAGAGGATCAGGAGAGTGATGCAGAGGCTCAAGAGAGTGATGCAGGTTAGGTTAGGTTAGGTTAGGTTAGGCTCAAGAGAGTGATGCAGAGGAAGAAGAGAGTGATGCAGAGGCTCGAGAGAGTGATTCAGTTGCTTACGAGAGTGATGCAGAGAATCAAGAGAGTGATGCAGAGGCACGAGAGAGTTATGCAGAGGCCTCAAGAGAGGGATTCAGAGGCTTAAGAGAGTGATGCAGAGGCTGAAGAGAGTGTTGCAGAGGCTCAAGAGAGGGATGAAGAGACTGAAGAGAGTGATGCAGAGGCTCAAGAGAGGGATACAGAGGCTCAAGAGAGTGATGCAGAGGCTTAAGAGAGTGAGGCAGACGCTTAGGAGAGGGATGCAGAGGCTCAAGAGAGTAATGCAGAGGCTTAAGAGGGTGATGCAGAGGCTCAAGAGAGTGATTCAGAGGCTTAAGAGAGAGAGGCAGAGGCTTTGGAGGGGGATGCAGAGGCTCAAGAGAGTGATTCAGAGGCTTAAGAGAGTGATGCAGAAGCTTAAGAGATTGATGCTGAGGCTTAAGAGAGGGATGCAGGGGCTCAAGAGAGGGATGCAGAGGCTCAAGAGAGTAAGGCAGAGGCTTAAGAGGGTGATGCAGAGGCTCAAGAGAGTGATTCAGAGGCTTAAGAGAGAGAGGCAGAGGCTTAGGAGGGGGATGCAGAGGCTCAAGAGAGTGATTCAGAGGGTTAAGAGAGTGATGCAGAAGCTTAAGAGATTGATGCAGAGGCTTAAGAGAGGGATGCAGGGGCTCAAGAGAGGGATGCATAGGCTCAGGTGAGGGATGCAGAGGCCCAAGAGATGGATGCAGACTCTTGAGAGTGACGCAGAGGCTCAAGAGAGGGATGCAGAGGCTTAAGAGAGTGATGCAAAGGCACAGGAGAGGGATGCAGAGGCTCATGAGAGGGATGTAGGAGTTCAGGAGAGTGATGCAAAGACTTAAGAAAGGGATGCAGATGCTTAAGAAAGTGATGCAGAGGCTGAAAAGAGTGTTGCAGAGGCTTAAGAGAGAGATGCAGAGGCTCAAGAGAGTGACGCAAAGGCTCAAGAGAGTGATGCTGAGGCTGAGGAGAGTGTTGCAGAGGCTTAAGAGAGGAATCACTCATCACTCATCACTCTCACTCATCACTCTCTTGATTCTCTGCATCACTCTCGTAAGCAACTGAATCACTCTCTCGAGCCTCTGCATCACTCTCTTGTTCCTCTGCATCACTCTCTTGAGCCTCTGCATCACTCTCTTGAGCCTCTGCATCACTCTCTAGAGCCTCTGCATCACTCTCTTCAGCCTCTGCATCACTCTCTTAAGCCTCTGCTTCCCTCTCTTGATCCTCTGCATCACTCTCATGAGCCTCTGCATCACTCACTTAAGCCTCTGCATCACTCTCGTAAGCCTCTGAATCATTAGAATTAACTAAAATGATCCTGATTTTCCGCTTATATTACAGATGGAAGATGTACACGTAAAACCGCTCTAATCCGGCTGAAACGTCGATATATGCAATAAAAACAGATCTTCTTCCCTTTTCAATATTTTACTCAGCATTTTAACGAGAAACAAATAGTTGATTGAAAATGGAGTATTTATAGTTAATTTCTAATCAATTATGTGTTTGCATCATTATTGTCGTATATTTAATGAATTAATAATAATAAACTGAAAATTCACAAAAAAGTGGAAAAACGGCAAAATATTGCCTAATTCGATGATATTTTCTTTATATCACATAAAGGAAAAGTGGATGATAAACGTCAAAATATTGCTAAATTCGATGATTTTTAGTACAAAACCAAACGCAAGAAAGCTTGCTTAAAAGGCAATATTATGCGAAATTCTGAGATTTCAAGGCCAAATCACGATACTACATGAAGTAGTATCGAAATATTGGTAAAAACGAATATATTTACGTAAAATCACACTATATGAAAAACGTGAAAAAAGTCACTATTTTAGCAAATTTGAGGATTTTAACTTCAAATCATAGAGCGAGGTTTCGTATTATTTAGATCCAAGAAAAGACATATGACAATGTTGTTTCCGATACAAATGATAAAAATCTGTGTTTTCATTAGAATTAACTAAAATGATCATGATTTTCCGCTTATATTACAGATGGAAGATGTACACGTAAAACCGCTCTAATCTGGCTGAAACGTCGATATATGCAATAAAAAGAGAACTTCACCCCTTTTCAATATCTTACTCAGTATTTTAACGAGAAACAAATAGTTGATTGAAAATGAAGTGTTTATTGTTAATTTCTAATCAATTATGTGTTTGCATCATTTTAATCGTATATATAATGAATTAATAATAATAAACTGAAAATTCACAAAAACGTGGAAAAACGGCAAAATACTGCCTAATTCGATGATATTTTGTTCTACAGGCTCACAGAGTGATAGGCTCAACAAAGTGATTCAGAGGCTTACGAGAGTGATGCAGAGGCTTAAGAGAGTGATGCAAAGGCTTAAGAGAGGGATGCAGAGGCTCAAGAGAGGGATGCAGAGGCTCAGGAGAGGGATGCAGGGGCTCAAGAGAGGGATGCAGAGGCTCAAGTGAGGGAAGCAGAGGCACAAGAGAGGGATGCAGAGGCTCTTGAAAGTGACGTAGAGGTTCAAGAGAGGGATGCAGAGGCTTAAGAGAGTAATGCAAAGGCTCAAGTGAGGGATGCAAAGGCTCATGAGAGGGATGCAGGAGTTCAAGAGAGTGATGCAGAGGCTCAGGAGAGGGATGCAGAGGCTCAAGTGAGGGATGAAGAGGCACAAGAAACGGATGCAGAGGCTCTTGGGAGTGATACAGGGGGTCAAGAGAGGGATGCAGAGCCTCAAGAGAGTGATTCAGAGGCTTACGAGAGTGATGCAAAGGCTTAAGAGAGTGATGCAGAGGCTTAAGAAAGTAATGCAGAGGCTCAAAAGAGGGATGCAGAGGATTAAAAGCGTGATACAGAGGCTCAAGAGAGTGATGCAGAGGCTCAACAGAGGGATGCAGGGGCTCAAGAGAGTGATGCAGAGGCTCAAGAGAGTGATTCAGATGCTTACGAGAGTGATGCAGAGGCTTAAGTGAGTGATGCAGAGGCTCATGAGAGTGATGCAGAGGATCAAGAGAGGGAAGCAGAGGCTTAAGAGAGTGATGCAGAGGCTGAAGAGAGTGATGCAGAGGCTCTAGAGAGTGATGCAGAGGCTCAAGAGAGTGATGCAGAGGCTCAAGAGAGTGATGAAGAGGCTCGAGAGAGTGATTCAGTTGCTTACGAGAGTGATGCAGAGAATCAAGAGAGTGATGCAGAGGCACGAGAGAGTTATGCAGAGGCCTCAAGAGAGGGATTCAGAGGCTTAAGAGAGTGATGCAGAGGCTGAAGAGAGTGTTGCAGAGGCTCAAGAGAGGGATGAAGAGACTGAAGAGAGTGATGCAGAGGCTCAAGAGAGGGATACAGAGGCTCAAGAGAGTGATGCAGAGGCTTAAGAGAGAGGCAGAGGCTTAGGAGAGGGATGCAGAGGCTCAAGAGAGTAATGCAGAGGCTTAAGAGGGCGATGCAGAGGCTCAAAAGAGTGATTCAGAGGCTTAAGAGAGTGATGCAGAAGCTTAAGAGATTGATGCAGAGGCTTAAGAGAGGGATGCAGGGGCTCAAGAGAGGGATGCAGAGGCTCAGGTGAGGGATGCAGAGGCCCAAGAGATGGATGCAGACTCTTGAGAGTGAAGCAGAGGCTCAAGAGAGGGATGCAGAGGCTTAAGAGAGTGATGCAAAGGCACAGGAGAGGGATGCAGAGGCTCATGAGAGGGATGTAGGAGTTCAGGAGAGTGATGCAAAGACTTAAGAAAGGGATGCAGATGCTTAAGAATGTGATGCAGAGGCTGAAAAGAGTGTTGCAGAGGCTTAAGAGAGAGATGCAGAGGCTCAAGAGACTGATGCAAACGCTCAAGAGAGTGATGCTGAGGCTGAGGAGAGTGTTGCAGAGGCTTAAGAGAGGGATCACTCATCACTCTCACTCATCACTCTCTTGATTCTCTGCATCACTCTCGTAAGCAACTGAATCACTCTCTCGAGCCTCTGCATCACTCTCTTGTTCCTCTGCATCACTGTCTTGAGCCTCTGCATCACTCTCTTGAGCCTCTGCATCACTCTCTAGAGCCTCTGCATCACTCTCTTCAGCCTCTGCATCACTCTCTTAAGCCTCTGCTTCCCTCTCTTGATCCTCTGCATCACTCTCATGAGCCTCTGCATCACTCACTTAAGACTCTGCATCACTCTCGTAAGCCTCTGAATCATTAGAATGAACTAAAATGATCCTGATTTTCCGCTTATATTACAGGAGGAAGATGTATACGTAAAACCGCTCTAATCCGGCTGAAACGTCGATATATGCAATAAAAACAGAACTTCTCCCCTTTTCAATATCTTACTCAGTATTTTAACGAGAATCAAATAGTTGATTGAAAATGAAGTATTTATTGCTAATTTCTAATCAATTACGTGTTTGCATCATTTTTATCGTATATTTAATGAATTAATAACAATAAACTGAAAATTCACAAAAACATGGAAAAACGGCAAAATAATGCCTAATTCAAAGATATTTTCTTTGAATCACATAAAGGAAATGAGGATGATAAACGTCAAAATATTGCTAAATTCGATGATTTTTAGTACAAAACCAAACGCAAGAAAACTTGCTCAAAATGCAATATTATGCGAAATTCTGAGATTTGAAGGCCAAATCACATATCGTGATACTACATGAAGTAGTATCGAAATATTGGTAAAAACGAATATATTTACGTAAAATCACACTACATGAAAAACGTGAAAAAAGTCACTATTTTAACAAATTTGAGGATTTTAACTGCAAATCATAAAGCGAGGTTTCGTATTATTTAGATCCAAGAAAACACATATGACAATGTTGTTTCCAATACAAATGATGAAAATCAATGTTTTTTCATTAGAATTAACTATAAAGTGATCCTGATTTTCCGCTTATATTACCGATGGAAGATGTATACGTAAAACCGCTCTAATCCAGCTGAAACATCGATATATGCAATAAAAACAGAACTTCTCCCCTTTTCAATATCTTACTCAGTATTTTAACGAGAAACAAATAGTTGATTGAAAATGAAGTATTTATTGTTAATTTCTGATCAATTATGTGTTTGCATCATTTTTATCGTATATTTAATGAATTATTAACAATAAAATGAAAATTCACAAAAACGTGGAAAAACGGCAAAATACTGCCTTATTCGATGATATTTTGTTTATATCACATCAAGGAAAAGCGGATGATAAACGTCAAAATATTGCTAAATTCGATGATTTTTAGTACGAAACAAATTGCAAGAGAACATGCTTAAAATGCAATATTATGCGAAATTCTGAGATTTGAAGGCCAAATCACATATCGTGATACTACATGAAGTAGTATCGAAATATTGGTAAAAACGAATATATTTATGTATAATCACACTACATGAAAAACGAGAAAAAAGTCACTATTATACCAAATTTGAGGATTTTAACTTTAAATCATAGAGCGAGGTTTCGTATTATTTACATCCATGAAAAGACATATGACAATGTTGTTTCCAATACAAATGATAAAAATCAATGTGTTTTCAATAGATTTATCTAAAATGATCCTGATTTTCCGCTCATATTACAGATGGAAGTAAAATACGTTAAACCGCTCCAATCCGGCTAAAACTTCGATATATGCAATAAAAACAGAACTTCTCCCCTTTTCAATATCTTACTCAGTATTTTAACGAGAAACAAATAGTTGATTGAAATGAAGTATTTAATGTTAATTTCTAATCAATTATGTGTTTGCATCATTTTTATCGTATATTTAATGAATTAATATTAATAAACTGAAAATTCACAAAAACGTGGAAATACGGCAAAATATTGCCTAATTCGATGATATTTTCTTTATATCACATAAAGGAAATGAGGATGATAAACGTCAAAATATTGCTAAATTCGATGATTTTTGAACTTTAAATCGAAACATCCCAAACGAATTTGGGATGTTTGGGATATTATGAAAACTGCAGGGAGGGTTTGGGCAAAATGTGATCCATCGCCGCTCTCAATTACTGGCATATTTTCGGTATAAAAAGTCGTAATTTGATACTGCGAATACGTGTTGAGAGCCAGAATTTGGCTCGGAAATATGGCTCAAGCGTCGAATTGGAGATGTTTGGAATATTTTGACAACTGCAGGGGGGCTTGGGCAAAATGTGACCCAACACTGCTCACAGAAATTTGCATATTTTCGGTATAAAAAGTCGTAATTTCAAACAGCGTATACGTGTAGAGAGCCAGAATTTGGCTCCATAATATGGCTCAAGCGTCGAATTTTGGATGTTTTCTATATTTTAAAAACTGCAGTGAGGGTTTGGGCAAAATGTGATCTATCGCTGCATTCAGTAATTGGCATATTTTCGGTATAAAAATTCGTAATTTCAAACTGCGAATTCTTGCAGAGAGCCAGAATTTGGATCTAAAATATGGCTCAAGGGTCGAATTTGGGATGTTTGGGATATTTTGAAAACTGCAGGGTGGGTGTTCGCAAAATGTGACCCATCGCCGCTCACAGTAATTGGCATATTTTCGGTATAAAAATTCGTATTTTCAAAAGGCGAATATGTTCAGAGAGCCAGAATTTGCCTCCAAAATATGGCTCAAGCGTCGAATTTGGGATGTTTGGGATATTTTAAAAACTGCAGGGAGAGTTTGGTAAAAATGTGATCCATCGCTGCTTTCAGTAATTGGCATATTTTCTGTATAAAATGTCGCAATTTCAAACTGCGAATACGTGCATAGAGCCAGAATTTGGCTCCAAAATATGGCTCAAGCTTCGAATTTGGGATGTTTGGGATATTTTGAAACCTGCACGGAGGGTTTGGGCAAAATATGATCCATCCCCGCTTTCAGTTACTGGCATATTTTCGGTATAAAAAGTCGTAATTTCATACTGAAAATACGTGTAGAGAGCCAGAATTTGGCTCAGAAATATGACTCAAGCTTTGAATTTGGGATGTTTGGAATATTTTGAAAACTTCAGGGAGGGTTAGGGCAAAATGTGATCTATCGCTGCTCACAGTAATTGGCATATTTTCGGTTTAACATTTCGTAATTTCAAACTACGAATACGTGCAGAGAGAGAAAATTTCGCTCCAAAATATGGCTCAAGCGTCAAATTTGGGATGGTTTGGGATGTTTTCTAAACTGCAGGGTGGGTTTGGGCAAACGGTGACGCATCGCCGCTCTCAGTAATTGGCATATTCTCGGTATAAAATTCGTAATTTCAGACTGCGAATACGTGTAGAGAGCCAGAATTTGGCTCCAAATAATGGCTCAAACGTCGAATTTGGGATGTTTAGGATATTTTAAAAACTGCAGAGAGGGTTTGGGCAAAATGTGATCCATCATCGCTTTCAATAACTGGCATATTTTCGGTACAAAAAGTCGTAATTTCATACTGCGAATACGTGCAGAGAGCCAGAATTTGGCTCCAAAATATGGTTCAAGCTTAGAATTTGGGATGTTTGGAATAATTTGTCAACTGCAGGGGGAAACTGTGCAAAATGTAACCCATCGCTGCTAAGAGAAATTTGCATATTTTCGGTATAAAAATTCGTAATTTCAAACGGCAAATACGCATAGAGAACCACAATTTGGCTCTAAAATATATCTCAAGCGTCGAATTTGGGATGTTTAGGATATTTTGAAAGCTGCAGGGAGGGTTTGGGCAAAATATGATCAATCGCTGCTCTCAGTAATTGGCATATTTTCGGTATAAAAAGTCGTAATTTTAAACTGCGAATACGTGCAGAGAGCCAGAATTTGGCTCGAAAATATGGTTCATGGCTCGAATTTGGGATGTTTTGGATATTTTGTAAATTGCCGGGGAGGGATTGGGCCAAATTTTACCCATCGCCGCTCTTAGTAATTGGCATATTTTCGGTATAATAGTAGTAATATCAAACTAAGAATACGTGCAGAGAGCCAGAATTTGCCTCCAAAGTATGGCTCAAGAGTCGAAATTGGGATTTTTTGGATATTTAAAAAATTTCAAGGAGGATTTGGGCAAAATGTGATCAATCGCTGCTTTCAATAATTGGCATATTTTCTGTATAAAAAGTCGTAATTTCAAACTGCGAATACGTGCAGAGAGCCAGAATTTGCCTCCAAAATATGGCTCAAGCGTCGAATTTGGGATGTTTGGGATATTTTAGAAATTGCAGGGAGAGTTTAGGCAAATTGTGATCCATCGCTGCTTTCAGTAACTGGCATATTTTCGGTATAAAAAGTCGGAATTTCAAACTACGAATACGTGCACAGAGCCAGAATTTGGCTCCAAACTATGGCTCAAGCGATGAATTTGGGATGTTTGGAATATTTTGAAAACTGCACGGAGGATTTGGGCCAAATGTGATCCATCGCTGCTTTCAGTAACTGGCATATTTTTGGTATAAAAAGTAGTATTTTCAAACAGCGAATACGTGCAGAGAGCGAGAATTTAGCTCCTAAATATGGCTCAAGCGTCGAATTTGGGATGTTTTGGATATTTTGAAAACTGCTGGGATGGTTTGGGCAAAATATGATCCATCGCCGCTTTCAGTAATTGGCATATTTTCGGTTTAAAAATTCGTAATTTCAAACTGCGAATACGTGCAGAGAGCGAAAATTTGGCTCCAAAATATGGCTCAAGCGTCAAAATTGGGATGGTTTGGGATATTTTCAAAACTGCAGGGAGGGTCTCGGCAAAATGTGATCCATCGCCGCTCTTAGTAATTGATAAATTTTCTTTATAAAAAGTCTTAATTTCAAACAGCGAATACGTGCAGAGAGCCAGAATTTGGCTCCAAAATATGGCTCAAGCGTCGAATTTGGGATGTTTGGGATATTTTGAAAATTGCAGGGGGGTTTTGGGCAAACTGTGTCCCATCGCGGCTCCCAGTAATTGGCATCTATTCGGTTTAAATATTTGTAAATTCAAACTGCGAAAACGTGCAGAGAGCGAGAATTGAGCTCCAAAATATGGCTCAAGCGTCAAAATTGTGATGGTTTGGGATATTTTCAAAACTGCAGGGAGGGTTTCGGCAAACAGTGAACCATCGCCGCTCTCAGTAATTGGCATATTTTCGGTATAATATTCGTAATTTCAAACTGCGAAAACGTGTAGAGAGCCAGAATTTGGCTCCAAATAATGGCTCAAGCGTCGAATTTGGGATGTTTGGGATATTTTCAAAACTGCAGGGACGGTTTGGGCAAAATGTGATCCATCGCCGCTTTCAAACACTGGCATATTTTCCGTACAAAAAGTCGTAATTTCATTCTGCGAATACGTGCTGAGAGCCAGTATTTGGCTCAAAAACATGGTTCAAGCTTCGAATTTGGGATGTTTGGGATATTATGAAAACTGCAGGGAGGGTTTGGGCAAAATGTGATCCATCGCCGCTCTCAGTTACTGGCATATTTTCGGTATAAAAAGTCGTAATTTGATACTGCGAATACGTGTTGAGAGCCAGAATTTGGCTCGGAAATATGGCTCAAGCGTCGAATTTGAGATGTTTGGAATATTTTGACAACTGCAGGGCGGCTTGGGCAAAATGTGACCCAACACTGCTAACAGAAATTTGCATATTTTCGGTATAAAAAGTCGTAATTTCAAACAGCGTATACGTGTAGAGAGCCAGAATTTGGCTCCAAAATATGGCTCAAGCGTCGAATTTTGGATGTTTTCTATATTTTAAAAACTGCAGTGAGGGTTTGGGCAAAATGTGATCTATCGCCGCATTCAGTAATTGGCATATTTTCGGTATAAAAATTCGTAATTTCAAACTGCGAATTCTTGCAGAGAGCCAGAATTTGGATCTAAAATATGGCTCAAGGGTCGAATTTGGGATGTTTGGGATATTTTGAAAACTGCAGGGTGGGTGTTCGCAAAATGTGACCCATCGCCGCTCACAGTAATTGGCATATTTTCGGTATAAAAATTCGTATTTTCAAAAGGCGAATATGTTCAGAGAGCCAGAATTTGCCTCCAAAATATGGCTCAAGCGTCGAATTTGGGATGTTTGGGATATTTTAAAAACTGCAGGGAGAGTGTGGTAAAAATGTGATCCATCGCCGCTTTCAGTAATTGGCATATTTTCTGTATAAAATGTCGCAATTTCAAACTGCGAATACGTGCATAGAGCCAGAATTTGGCTCCAAAATATGGCTCAAGCTTCGAATTTGGGATGTTTGGGATATTTTGAAACCTGCACGGAGGGTTTGGGCAAAATATGATCCATCCCCGCTTTCAGTTACTGGCATATTTTCGGTATAAAAAGTCGTAATTTCATACTGAAAATACGTGTAGAGAGCCAGAATTTGGCTCAGAAATATGACTCAAGCTTTGAATTTGGGATGTTTGGAATATTTTGAAAACTTCAGGGAGGGTTAAGGCAAAATGTGATCTATCGCTGCTCACAGTAATTGGCATATTTTCGGTTTAACAATCCGTAATTTCAAACTACGAATACGTGCAGAGAGAGAAAATTTCGCTCCAAAATATGGCTCAAGCGTCAAATTTGGGATGGTTTGGGATGTTTTCTAAACTGCAGGGTGGGTTTGGGCAAACAGTGACGCATCGCCGCTCTCAGTAATTGGCATATTCTCGGTATAAAATTCGTAATTTCAGACTGCGAATACGTGTAGAGAGCCAGAATTTGGCTCCAAATAATGGCTCAAACGACGAATTTGGGATGTTTGGGATATTTTAAAAACTGCAGAGAGGGTTTGGGCAAAATGTGATCCATCATCGCTTTCAATAACTGGCATATTTTCGGTACAAAAAGTCGTAATTTCATACTGCGAATACGTTCAGAGAGCCAGAATTTGGCTCCAAAATATGGTTCAAGCTTAGAATTTGGGATGTTTGGAATAATTTGTCAACTGCAGGGGGAAACTGTGCAAAATGTAACCCATCGCTGCTAAGAGAAATTTGCATATTTTCGGTATAAAAATTCGTAATTTCAAACGGCAAATACGCATAGAGAACCACAATTTGGCTCTAAAATATATCTCAAGCGTCGAATTTGGGATGTTTAGGATATTTTGAAAGCTGCAGGGAGGGTTTGGGCAAAATATGATCAATCGCTGCTCTCAGTAATTGGCATATTTTCGGTATAAAAAGTCGTAATTTTAAACTGCGAATACGTGCAGAGAGCCAGAATTTGGCTCGAAAATATGGTTCATGGCTCGAATTTGGGATGTTTTGGATATTTTGTAAATTGCCGGGGAGGGATTGGGCCAAATTTAACCCATCGCCGCTCTTAGTAATTGGCATATTTTCGGTATAAAAAGTAGTAATATCAAACTAAGAATACGTGCAGAGAGCCAGAATTTGCCTCCAAAGTATGGCTCAAGAGTCGAAATTGGGATTTTTTGGATATTTAAAAAATTTCAAGGAGGATTTGGGCAAAATGTGGTCAATCGCTGCTTTCAATAATTGGCATATTTTCTGTATAAAAAGTCGTAATTTCAAGCTGCGAATACGTGCAGAGAGCCAGAATTTGCCTCCAAAATATGGCTCAAGCGTCGAGTTTGGGATGTTTGGGATATTTTAAAAATTGCTGGGAGAGTTTGGGCAAATTGTGATCCATCGCTGCTTTCAGTAACTGGCATATTTTCGGTATAAAAAGTCGTAATTTCAAACTACGAATACGTGCACAGAGCCAGAATTTGGCTCCAAACTATGGCTCAAGCGATGAATTTGGGATGTTTGGAATATTTTGAAAACTGCACGGAGGATTTGGGCCAAATGTGATCCATCGCTGCTTTCAGTAACTGGCATATTTTTGGTATAAAAAGTAGTATTTTCAAACAGCGAATACGTGCAGAGAGCGAGAATTTAGCTCCTAAATATGGCTCAAGCGTCGAATTTGGGATGTTTTGGATATTTTGAAAACTGCTGGGATGGTTTGGGCAAAATATGATCCATCGCCGCTTTCAGTAATTGGCATATTTTCGGTTTAAAAATTCGTAATTTCAAACTGCGAATACGTACAGAGAGCGAAAATTTGGCTCCACAATATGGCTCAAGCGTCAAAATTGGGATGGTTTGGGATATTTTCAAAACTGCAGGGAGGGTCTCGGCAAAATGTGATCCATCGCCGCTCTTAGTAATTGATATATTGTCTTTATAAAAAGTCTTAATTTCAAACAGCGAATACGTGCAGAGAGCCAGAATTTGGCTCCAAAATATGGCTCAAGCGTCGAATTTGGGATGTTTGAGATATTTTGAAAATTGCAGGGGGGTTTTGGGCAAACTGTGTCCCATCGCGGCTCCCAGTAATTGGCATCTATTCGGTTTAAATATTTGTAAATTCAAACTGCGAAAACGTGCAGAGAGCGAGAATTGAGCTCCAAAATATGGCTCAAGCGTCAAAATTGTGATGGTTTGGGATATTTTCAAAACTGCAGGGAGGGTTTCGGCAAACAGTGAACCATCGCCGCTCTCAGTAATTGGCATATTTTCGGTATAATATTCGTAATTTCAAACTGCGAAAACGTGTAGAGAGCCAGAATTTGGCTCCAAATAATGGCTCAAGCGTCGAATTTGGGATGTTTGGGATATTTTCAAAACTGCAGGGACGGTTTGGGCAAAATGTGATCCATCGCCGCTCTCAGTTACTGGCATATTTTCGGTATAAAAAGTCGTAATTTGATACTGCGAATACGTGTTGAGAGCCAGAATTTGGCTCGGAAATATGGCTCAAGCGTCGAATTTGAGATGTTTGGAATATTTTGACAACTGCAGGGCGGGTTGGGCAAAATGTGACCCAACACTGCTAACAGAAATTTGCATATTTTCGGTATAAAAAGTCGTAATTTCAAACAGCGTATACGTGTAGAGAGCCAGAATTTGGCTCCAAAATATGGCTCAAGCGTCGAATTTTGGATGTTTTCTATATTTTAAAAACTGCAGTGAGGGTTTGGGCAAAATGTGATCTATCGCCGCATTCAGTAATTGGCATATTTTCGGTATAAAAATTCGTAGTTTCGAACTGCGAATTCTTGCAGAGAGCCAGAATTTGGATCCAAAATATGTCTCAAGGGTCGAATTTGGGATGTTTGGGATATTTTGAAAACTGCAGGGTGGGTGTTCGCAAAATGTGACCCATCGCCGCTCACAGTATTTGGCATATTTTCTGTATAAAAAGTCGTAATTTCAAACTGCGAATACGTGCAGAGAGCCAGAATTTGCCTCCAAAATATGGTTCAAGCTTCGAATTTGGAATGTTTGGGATATTTTAAAAACTGCAAGGAGAGTTTGGGAAAAATGTGATCCATCGCCGCTCCCTGTAAATGGCATATATTCTGTTTAAAAAGTCGTAATTTCAAACTGCGAATACGTGCAGAGAGCGAGAATTTGGCTCCAAAATATTGCTCAAGCGTCGAATTTGGGAAGTTTGGGATATTTTTGAAACTGCAGGCGAGTTTGGGCGTTAAATCTTAGTATTTAACGAGAAACAAATAGTTGATTGAAAATAAAGTATTTATTGTTAATTTCTAATCAATTATGTGTTTGCATCATTTTTATCGTATATTTAATGAATTAATAACAATAAAATGAAAATTCACAAAAACGTGGAAAAACGGCAAAATATTGCCTAATTCGATGATATTTTGTTTATATCACATAAAGGAAAAGGGGATGATAAACGTCAAAATATTGCTAAATTCGATGATTTTTAGTACGAAACAAGTTGCAAGAAAATATGCTGAAAATGCAATATTATGCGAAATTCTGAGATTTGAAGGCCAAATCACATATCTTGATACTATATAAAGTAGTATCGAAATATTGGTATAAATGAATATATTTACGTATAATCACACTACATGAAAAACGTGAAAAAAGTTACTATTTTACCAAATTTGAGGATTTTAACTTCAAATCATAGAGCGAGGTTTCGTATTATTTAGATCCAAGAAAAGACATATGACAATGTTGTTTCCAATACAAATGATAAAAATCAATGTGTTTTCATTAGAATTAACTAAAATGATCATGATTTTCCGCTTATATTACCGATGGAAGATGTATACGTAAAACCGCTCTAATCCGGCTGAAACGTCGATATATGCAATAAAAATAGAACTTCTCAGCTTTTCAATATCTTACTCAGTATTTTAACGAGAAACAAATAGTTGATTGAAAATGAAGTATTTATTGTTAATTTGTAATCAATTATGTGTTTGCATCATTTTTATCTTATATTTAATGAATTAATAACAATGAAATTAAAATTCACAAAAACGTGGAAAAACGGCAAAATATTGCCTAATTCGATGATATTTTGTTTATATCACATAGAGGAAAAGGGGATGATAAACGTCAAAATATTGCTAAATTCGATGATTTTTTGTACGAAACAAATTGCAAGAAAACATGCTTAAAATGCAAAATTATGCGAAATTCTGAGATTTGAAGGCCAAATCACACATCGTGATACTACTTGAAGTAGTATCGAATTTTTTTAAAAAACGTATATATTTACGTAAAATCAGACTACATGAAAAACGTGAAAAAAGTCACTATTTTACCAAATTTGAGGATTTTAACTTCAAATCATAGAGCGAGGTTTCGTGTTATTTAGATCCAAGAAAAGACATATGACAATGTTGTTTCCAATACAAATGATAAAAATCAATGTGTTTTTATTAGAATTAACTAAAATGATCATAATTTTCCGCTTATATTACCGATGGAAGATGTATACGTAAAACCGCTCTAATCCGGCTGAAACGTCGATATATGCAATAAAAACAGAACTTCTCCCCTTTTCAATATCTTACTCAGTATTTTAACGAGAATCAAATAGTTGATTGAAAATGAAGTTTTTATTGTAAATTTCTAATCAATTATGTGTTTGAATCATTTTTATCGTATATTTAATGAATTAATAACAATAAACTGAAAATTCACAAAAACGTGGAAAAACCGCAAAATATTACCTAATTCGATGATATTTTCTTTAAATCACATCAAGGAAATGAGGATGATAAACGTCAAAATATTGCTAAATTCGATGATATTTAGTACGAAAGAAATTGCAAGAAAACATGCTTAAAATGCAATATTATGCGAAATTCTGAGATTTGAAGGCCAAATCACATATCGTGATACTACATGAAGTAGTATCGAAAAATTGGTAAAAACGAATATATTTACGTAAAATCACACTACATGAAAAACGTGAAAAAGTCACTATTATACCAAATTTGAGGATTTTAACTTCAAATCATAGAGCGAGGTTTCGTATTATTTAGATCCAAGAAAAGACATATGACAATGTTGTTTGCAATACAAATGATAAAAATCAATGTGTTTTCATTAGAATTAACTAAAATGATCCTGATTTTCCGCTTATATTACAGATGGAAGATATACACGTAAAACCGCTCTAATCCGGCTGAAACGTCGGAATATGCAATAAAAACAGAACTTCTCCCATTTTGAATATCTTACTCAGTATTTTAACGAGAAACAAACAGTTGATTGAAAATGAAGTATTTTTTGTTAATTTCTAATCAATTATGTGTTTGCATCATTTTTATCGTATATTTAATGAATTAATAACAATAAACTGAAAATTCACAAAAACGTGGAAAAACGGCAAAATATTGCCGTATTCGATGATATTTTCCTTATATCACATAAAGGAAAAGAGGATGATAAGCGTCAAAATATTGCTAAATTCGATGATTTTTAGTACAAAACCAAACGCAAGAAAACTCGCTTAAAATGCAATATTATGCGAAATTCTGAGATTTGAATTCCAAATCACATATCATGATACTACATGAAGTTATATCGAAATATTGGTAAGAACGAATATATTTACGTCAAATCACATTACATGAAAAACGTGAAAAAAGTCACTATTTTACCAAATTTGAGGATTTTAACTTCAAATCATAGAGCGAGGTTTCGTATTATTTAGATCCAAGAAAATACATATGACAATGTTGTTTCCAATACAAATGATAAAAATCAATGTGTTTTCATTAGAATTAACTAAAATGATCATGATTTTCCGCTTATATTACCGATGGAAGATGTGTACGTAAAACCGCTCTAATCTGGCTGAAACGTCGATATATGCAATAAAAATAGAACTTCTCAGCTTTTCAATATCTTACTCAGTATTTTAACGAGAAACAAATAGTTGATTGAAAATGAAGTATTTATTGTTAATTTCTAATCAATTATGTGTTTGCATCATTTTTATCGTATATTTAATGAATTAATAACAATAAACAGAATATTCACAAAAACGTGAAAAAACGATAAAATATTGCGGAATTCGATGATGTTTTCTTTATATCACAAAAAGGAAAAGAGGATGATAAACGTCAAAATATTGCTAAATTCGAAGATTTTTAGTACAAAACCAAACGCAAGAAAACTTGCCTAAAATGCAATATTATGCCCTGAGCCTCTGCATCCCTCTCTTGAGCCTCTGCATCCCTCTCCTAAGCCTTTGCATCACTCTCTTAAGCCTCTGCATCACTCGCGTAAGTCTCTGAATCACTCTGTTGAGCCTCTGCATCACTCTCTTGAGCCTCACCATCACTCTCTTGAGCCTCTGCATCCCTCTCTTAAGCCTCTGCATCATTCTCTTCAGCCTCTGCATCCCTCTCTTAAGCCTCTGCATCATTCTCTACAGCCTCTGCACTCCTCTCCTAAGCCTCTGCATCACTCTCTTGAGCCTTTGCATCACTCTCTTGAGCCTCTGCATCCCTTTCTTAAGCCTCTACATCCCTTTCGTGAGCCTCTGCATCCCTCTCTTATGCCTCTGCAACACTCTCTTCAGCCTCTGCATCACTCTCTTAAGCCTCTGCATCCCTCTCATGAGCCTCTGTAACCCTCTCTTAAGCCTCTGCAACCCCCTCTCTTAAGTCTCTGCAACACTCTCTTCAGCCTCTGCATCACTCTCTTGAGCCTTTGCATCACTCTATTGAGCCTCTGCATCACTCTCTTAAGCCTCTGCAACATTCTTTTCAACATCTGCAACACTTTGTTAAGCCTCTGCATCCCTCTCCTGAGCCTTTGCATCACTCTCTTAAGCGTCTGCATCTTTCTCGTGAGCCTCTGAGTCACTCCCAAGAGCCTCTGCATCCCTCTCTTGTGCCTCTGCATCTCTCACTTGAGCCTCTGCATCCCTCTTTTGAGCCCCTGCATCCCTCTCTGGTGCCTCTGCATCACTCTCTTAAGATTCTGCATCACTCTCGTAAGCCTCTGAATCACTCTATTGAGCCTCTGCATCCCTCTCTTGAGCCTCTGCATCCCTCTCTTAAGCGTCTGCATCACTCTCTTAAGCCTCTCCATCACTCTCCAGAGCCTATGCATCACTCTCTTTAGCCTCTGCATCACTCTCTCAAGCCTCTGCTTCCCTCTCTTGATCCTCTGCATCACTCTCTTGAGCCTCTGCATCCCTCTCATGAGCCTCTGCATCCCTCTATTGAGCCTTTGCATCACTCTCTTAAGCCACTGCATCCCTCTCTTGAGCCTCTGCATCACTCTCAAGAGCCTCTGCATCCCTCTCTTGTGCCTCTGCATCCCTCACTTGATCATCTGCTTTCCTCTCTTGAGCCCCTGCATCCCTCTCTCCAGCCTCTGCATCACTCTTTTGAGCCTCTGCATCACCCTCTTAAGCCTCTGCATTACTCCCTTGAGCATCTGCATCTCTCTCCTAAGCCTCTGCCTCACTCTCTTAAGCCTCTGCATCACTCTCTTGAGCCTCTGCATCACTCTCTTGAGCCTCTGCATCCCTCTCCTTAGCCTCTGCAACACTCTCTTCAGCGTCTGCATCACTCTCTTGAGCCTCTTCATCATTCTCTTGTGCCTCTGCATCCATCTCTTAAGCCTCTGCCTCACTCTCTTAAGCCTCTGCATCACTCTCTTGAGCCTCTGTATCCCTCTCTTGAGCCTCTGCATCACTCTCTTCAGTCTCTTCATCCCTCTCTTGAGCCTCTGCAACACTCTCTGCAGCCTCTGCATCACTCTCTTAAGCCTCTGAATCCCTCTCTTGAGGCCTCTGCATAACTCTCTCGAGCCTCTGCATCACTCTCTTGATTCTCTGCATCACTCTCGTAAGCCTCTGAATCACTCTCATAAGCCTCTGAATCACTCTCTCGAGCCTCTGCTTCCCTCTCTTGATCCTCTGCATCACTCTCTTGAGCCTCCGCATCACTCCCAAGATTCTCTGCGTCCCTTTCTTGTGCCTCTGCGTCACTCTCAAGAGCCTCTGCATCCCTCTCTTGGGCCTCTGCATCCCTCACTCGAGCCTCAGCATCCCTCTCTTGAGCCCCTGCATCCCTCTCTGGAGCCTCTGCATCCCCCCCTCTTAAGCCTCTGCATCACTCTCTTAAGCCTCTGCATCACTCTCGTAAGCCTCTGAATCACTCTATTGAGCCTCTGCATCCTTCTCTTGAGCCTCTGCATCTCTCTCTTAAGCCTCTGCATCACTCTCTTCAGCCTCTGCATCACTCTCTTGATCCTCTGCATCACTCTCTTGAGCCTCTGCATCATTCTCTTGTGTCTCTGCATCCCTCTCTTAAGCCTCTACATCCTTCTCTTAAGCCTCTGCATCCCTCTCATGATCATCTACATCCCTCTCTTGAGCCTTTAACTTCTCTTGAACCTCTGCATCCCTCTCTTGACCCTATTCATCCCTCTCTTGAGCCAATGCACCACTCACTTAAGCCTCTGCATCACTCTCGTAAGCCTCTGCATCACTCTCTAAAGCCTCTGCATCACTCTCGTAATCCCCTGAATCACTCTCTTGAGCCTCTCTATCACTCTCTTGAGCCACTGCATCCCTCTATTGAGCCTCTGCATCATTCTTTTGAGCCTCTGCATCACCCTCTTAGGCCTCTGCATCCCTCTTTTGAGCCTCTGCATCACTTTCTTAAGCCTCTGCATCCCTTTCTTGAGCCTCTGCATCTCTCTCTTGAACTCCTGCATCCCTCTCATGAGCCTTTGCATCCCTCTCTTGAGCCTCTGCAGCACTCTCAAGAGCCTATGCATCCCTCTCTTGTGCCTCTGCATCCCTCTCTTGAGCCTCTGCATCCCTCTCTTGAGCCTCTGAATCCCTCTCTTGAGGCCTCTGCGTCACTCTCTTGAGCCTCTGAATCACTCTCTTGAGCCTCTGCATCCCTCTCTTGAGCATCTGAATCACTCTTTTCAGCCTCTGCATCCCTTTCTTGAGCCTCTGCATCACTCTCTTGAGCCTCTGCATCACTCTCTTATGTCTCTGCATCACTCTCTTGAGCCTCTACATCCCTCTCTTGAGCCTCTGCATCCCTCTCTTAAGCCTCTGCATCACTCTCTTGAGCCTTTGCATCACTCTCTTGAGCCTCGCCATCCCACTCTTAAGCCTCTACATCCCTCTCTTGAGCCTCTGCATCCCTCTCTTGAGCATCTGCATCACTCTCTTAAGCCTCTGCATCACTCTCTTGAGCCTTTGCATCACTCTCTTGAGCCTCTGCATCCCTCTCTTAAGCCTCTGCAACACTTTTTTCAGCCTCTGCATCACTTTCTTAAGCCTCTGCATCCCTTTCTTAAGCATTTGCATCACTCTCTTGAACTCTTGCATCCCTCTCATGAGCCTCTGCATCCCTCTCCTGAGCATTTGAATCACTCTCTTAAGCCTCTAAATCCCTGTCTTGAGCCTCTGCGTCACTCTCAAGAGCCTCTGCATCCCTCTCTTTGGCCTCTGCATCCCTCACTTGAGCCTCTGCATCCCTCTGTTAAGCCCCTGCATCCCTCTCTTGAGCCTCTACTTCCCTCTCTTGAGCCTCTCCATCCCTCTCCTGAGCCTTTGCATCCCTCGCTTGAGTCACTGCATCCCTCTCTTAAGCCTCTGCATCAATTTCTTCAGACTCTGCATCCCTCTCTTAAGCCTCTGCATCATTCTCTACAGCCTCTGCATTCCTCTCCTAAGCCTCTGCATCACTCTCTTGATCCTCTGCATCCCTCTCTTAAACCTCTGCATCACTATCTTGAGCCCCTGCATCATTCTCTTGTGCCTCTGCATCCCTCTCTTAAGCCTCTACATCATTCTCTTTTGCCTCTGCATCACTCTCTTCAGCCTCTGCATCCCTCTCTTGAGCCTCTGCATCACTCTCTTGAGCCTCTACATCCCTCTCATTGAGCCTCTGCATCCCTCTCTTAAGCCTCTGCATCACTCTCTTGGGCTTTTGCATCACTCTCTTGAACCTCTGCATCCCTCTCTTAAGCCTCTACATCCCTCTCTTGAGCCTCTGCATCCCTCTCTTATGCCTCTGCAACACTCTCTTCAGCCTCCTGCATCACTCTCTTAAGCCTCTGCATCCCTCTCTTAAGCCTCTGGAACACTCTCTTCAGCCTCAGCATCACTCTTTTGAGCCTTTAGCATCACTCTCTTGAGCCTCTGCATCTCTCTCTTAAGCCTCTGCAACACTCTTTTCAGCCCCTGCATCACTTTCTTAAGCCTCTGCATCCCTTTCCTAAGCCTTTGCATCACTCTCTTGAACTTCTACATCCCTCTCATGAGCCTCTGCATCCCTCTCCTGTGCCTTTGCATCACTCTCTTAAGCTGCTGCAGCCCTCTCTTGAGCCTCTGCGTCACTCTCAAGAGTCTCTTGCATCCATCTCTTGGGCCTCTGCTTCCCTCACCTGAGCCTCTGCATCCCTCTCTTGAGCCCCTGCATCCCTCTCTTGAGCCTCTGCTTCACTCTCTTGAGCCCCTGAATCCCTCTCCTAAGCCTCTGCATCCCTCGCTTGAGCCTCTGCATTGCTGTCTTAGGCCTCTGCATCAATCTCTTAAGATTCTGCATCACTCTCTTAAGCCTCTGAATCACTCTCTTGAGCCTCTGCATCACCCTCTTAAGCCTCTGCATTACTCTCTTGAGCCTCTGCATCCCTCTCCTAAGCCTCTGCCTCACTCTCTTAAGCCTCTGAATCACTCTCTTGCGCCTCTGCATCACCCTCTTAAGCCTCTGCATTACTCTCTTGAGCCTCTGCATCCCTCTCCTAAGCCTCTGCATCACTCTCTTAAGACTCTGCATTACTCTCTTGAGCCTCTGTATCACTCTCTTCAGTCTCTTCATCCCTCTCTTGAGCCTCTGCAACACTCTCTTAAGCCTCTGCATCACTCTCTTAAACCTCTGAATCCCTCTCTTGAGGCCTCTGCATAACTCTCTCAGCCTCTGCATCACTCTCTTGAATCTCTGCATCACTCTCGTAAGCCTCTGAATCACTCTCTCGAGCCTCTGCATCACTCTTGTTCCTATGCATCACTCTCTTGAGCCTCTGCATCACACTCTTGAGCCTCTGCATCACTCTCTAGAGCCTCTGCATCACTCTCTTCAGCCTCTGCATCACTCTCTTTAGCCTCTGCTTCCCTCGCCTGATCCTCTGCATCACTCTCGTAAGCCTCTGAATCACTCTCTTGAGCCTCTGTATCACTCTCTTGAGCCCCTGCATCCCTCTTTTGAGCCTCTGCATCACTCTCTTGAGCCTCTGTATCACGCTTTTAAGCCACTGCATACCTCTTTTGAGCCTCTTCATCACTTTCTTAAGCCTCTGCATCACTCTCTTAAGCCTTTGCATCACTCTCGTAAGCCTCTGAATCACTCTCTTGAGGCTCTGCATCCCTCTCTTGAGCCTCTGCATCATTCCCAAGAGCCTCTGCATCCGTTTCTTGTGCCTCTTCATCCCTCACTTGAGCCTCTGCATCCCTCTCCTGAGCCTCTGCATCACTCTCTTGAACTCCTGCATCCCTCTCATGAGCCTTTGCATCCCTCACTTGAGCCTTTGCATTACTCTCTTAAGCCTCTGCATCCCTCTCTTGAACCTCTACGTCACTTTCAAGAGCCTCTGCATCCCTCTCTTGTGCCTCTGCTTTCCTCACTTGAGCCTCTGCATCCCTCTCTTGAGCCCCAGCATCCATCTCCTGAGCCTCTGCATCCCTCTCTTGAGCCTCTGCATCCCTCTCTTAAGCCTTTGCATCACTTTCTTAAGCCTCTGCATCACTCTCATAAGCCTCTGAATCACTCTGTTGAGCCTCTGCATCACTCTCTTGAGCCTCTCCATCAGTCTCTTAAGCCTCTGCATCCCTCTCTTAAGCCTCTGCATCGTTCTCTACAGCCTCTGCATTCCTCTCTTAAGCCTCTGCATCACTCTCTTGAGCCTTTGCATCACTTTCTTCAGCCTCTGCATCCCTCTCTTAAGCCTCTGCATCATTCTCTTCAGCCTCTGCATTCCTCTCTTAAGCCTCTGCATCGTTCTCTACAGCCTCTGCATTCCTCTCTTAAGCCTCTGCATCACTCTCTTGAGCCTTTGCATCGTTCTCTACAGCCTCTGCATTCCTCTCTTAAGCCTCTACATCCCTCTCTTGAGCCTCTGCATCCCACTCTTATGCCTCTGCAACACTCTCTTCAGGCTCTGCATCACTCTCTTGAGCCTCTACATCCCTCTCATGAGCCCCTGCAACCCTCTCTTAAACCTCTGCAACACTCTCTTCAGCCTCTGCATCACTCTCTTGAGCCTTTGCATCACTCTCTTGAGCCTCTGCATCCCTCTCTTAAGCCTCTGCAACACTCTCTTCAGCCTCTGCATCACTTGAGCCTTTGCATCACTCTCTTGAACTCCTGCATCCCTCTGTTAAGCCTCTGCATCTCTCTCTCTTGAGCCTCTGCGTCACTCTCATGAGCCTCTGCATCCCTCTCTTGTGCCTCTGCATCCCACACTTGAGCCTCTGCATCCCTCTCTTGAGCCCCTGCATCCCTCTCCTGAGCGTCTGCATCCCTCTCTTGAGCCTCTGCATCCCTCTCTTAAGCCTTTGCATCACTTTCTTAAGCCTCTGCATCACTCTCGTAAGCCTCTGAATCACTCTGTTGAGCCTCTGCATCACTCTCTTGAGCCTCTCCATCACTCTCTTGAGCCTCTGCATCCCTCTCTTAAGCCTCTGCTTCATTCTCTTCAGCCTCTGCATCCCTCTTTTAAGCCTCTGCATCATTCTCTACAGCCTCTGCATTCCTCTCTTAAGCCTCTGCATCACTCTCTTGAGCCTTTGCATCACTCTCTTGAGCCTCTGCATCCCTCTCTAATGCCTCAGCAACACTCTCTTCAGCCTCTGCATCACTCTCTTAAGCCTCTACATCATTCTAATGAGCCCTTGCAACCCTCTCTTAGGCCTCTGCAACACTCTCTTCAGCCTCTGCATCACTCTCTTGAGCCTTTGCATCACTCTCTTGAGCCTCTGCATCACGCTTTTAAGCCTCTGCATCCCTCTTTTGTGCCTCTGCATCACTTTCTTAAGCCTCTGCATCACTCTCTTAAGACTTTGAATCACTCTCGTAAGAATCTGAATCACTCTCTTGAGCCTCTGCATCTCTCTATTGAGCCTCTGCATCATTCCCAAGAGCCTCTGCATCCCTCGCTGGAGCCTCTGCATCCCTCGCTTGAGCCTCTGCATCCCTCGCTTGAGCCTCTGCATCGCCCTCTTAAGCCTCTGCATCACTCTCGTAAGCATCTGAATAACTCGCTTGAGCCTCTGCATCCCTCTTTTGAACTCCTGCATCCCTCTCATGAGCCTCTGCATCCCTCTATTGAGCCTTTGCATCACTCTCTTAAGCCACTGCATCCCTCTCTTGAGTCTCTGCATGACTCTCTTGAGCCACTGCATCCCTCTCTTAGCCTCTGCATCCCTCTCTTGAGCCTCTCCATCCCTCTCTTAAGCCTATTCATCACTCTCTTATGCCTCTGCATCACCCTCTTAAGCCTCTGCATTACTCTCTTGAGCCTCTGCATCCCTCTCCTAAGCCTCTGCATCCCTCTCTTGAGCCCCTGCATCCCTCTCTTGAGCCTCTGCTTTCACTCTCTTGAGCCCCTGAATCCCTCTCCTAAGCCTCTGCATCCCTCGCTTGAGCCTCTGCATCCCTGTCTTAAGCCTCTGCATCAATCTCTTAAGATTCTGCATCACTCTCTTAAGCCTCTGAATCACTCTCTTGAGCCTCTGCATCACCCTCTTAAGCCTCTGCATTACTCTCTTGAGCCTCTGCATCCCTCTCCTAAGCCTCTGCCTCACTCTCTTAAGCCTCTGAATAACTCTTGAGCCTCTGCATCACCCTCTTAAGCCTCTGCATTACTCTCTTGAGCCTCTGCATCCCTCTCCTAAGCCTCTGCCTCACTCTCTTAAGCCTCTGCATCACTCTCTTCAGCCTCTGTATCACTCTCTTCAGTCTCTTCATCCCTCTCTTGAGCCTCTGCAACACTCTCTTCAGCCTCTGCATCACTCTCTTAAACCTCTGAATCCCTCTCTTGAGGCCTCTGCATAACTCTCTCGAGCCTCTGCATCACTCTCTTGATTCTCTGCATCACTCTCGTAAGCCTCTGAATCACACTCATAAGGCTCTGAATCACTCTCTCGAGCCTCTGCTTCCCTCTATTGATCCTCTGCATCACTCTCTTGAGCCTCTGCATCACTCCCAAGAGCCTCTGCGTCCCTTTCTTGTGCCTCTGCGTCACTCTCAAGAGCCTCTGCATCCCTCTCTTGTGCCTCTGCATCCCTCACTTGAGCCTCTGCATCCCTCTCTTCAGCCCCTGCATCCCTCTCTGGAGCCTCTGCATCCCCCCTCTTAAGCCTCTGCATCACTCTCTTAAGCCTCTGCATCACTCTCGTAAGCCTCTGAATCACTCTATTGAGCCTCTGCATCCTTCTCTTGAGCCTCTGCATCTCTCTCTTAAGCCTCTGCATCACTCTCTTCAGCCTCTGCATCACTCTCTTGATCCTCTGCATCACTCTCTTGAGCCTCTGCATCATTCTCTTGTGCCTCTGCATCCCTCTCTTAAGCCTCTACATCCTTCTCTTAAGCCTCTGCATCCCTCTCATGATCATCTACATCCCTCTCTTGAGCCTTTAACCTCTCTTGAACCTCTGCATCCCTCTCTTGACCCTATTCATCCCTCTCTTGAGCCAATGCACCACTCACTTAAGCCTCTGCATCACTCTCGTAAGCCTCTGCATCACTCTCTAAAGCCTCTGCATCACTCTCGTAATCCTCTGAATCACTCTCTTGAGCCTCTCTATCACTCTATTGAGCCATCTGCATCCCTCTATTGAGCCTCTGCATCACTCTCTTGAGCCTCTGCATCACCCTCTTAGGCCTCTGCATCCCTCTTTTGAGCCTCTGCATCAATTTCTTAAGCCTCTGCATCCCTTTCTTGAGCCTCTGCCTCTCTCTCTTGAACTCCTGCATCCCTCTCATGAGCCTTTGCATCCCTCTCTTGAGCCTCTGCATCCCTCTCTTGAGCCTCTGAATCCCTCTCTTGAGGCCTCTGCGTCACTCTCTTGAGCCTCTGAATCACTCTCTTGAGCCTCTGCATCCCTCTCTTGAGCATCTGAATCACTCTCTTCAGCCTCTGCATCCCTTTCTTGAGCCTCTGCATCACTCTCTTGAGCCTCTGCATCACTCTCTTATGTCTCTGCATCACTCTCTTGAGCCTCTGTATCCCTCTCTTGAGCCTCTACATCCGTCTCTTGAGCCTCTGCATCCCTCTCTTAAGCCTCTGCATCACTCTCTTGGGCTTTTGCATCACTCTCTTGAACCCCTGCATCCCTCTCTTAAGCCTCTACATCCCTCTCTTGAGCCTCTGCATCCCTCTCTTATGCCTCTGCAACACTCTCTTCAGCCTCTGCATCACTCTCTTAAGCCTCTGCACCCCTCTCTTAAGCCTCTGGAACACTCTCTTCAGCCTCAGCATCACTCTTTTGAGCCTTTGCATCACTCTCTTGAGCCTCTGCATCTCTCTCTTAAGCCTCTGCAACACTCTTTTCAGCCTCTGCATCACTTTCTTAAGCCTCTGCATCCCTTTCCTAAGCCTTTGCATCACTCTCTTGAACTTCTACATCCCTCTCATGAGCCTCTGCATCCCTCTCCTGTGCCTTTGCATCACTCTCTTAAGCTGCTGCAGCCCTCTCTTGAGCCTCTGCGTTACTCTCAAGAGTCTCTGCATCCATCTCTTGGGCCTCTGCATCCCTCACCTGAGCCTCTGCATCCCTCTCTTGAGCCCCTGCATCGCTCTCTTGAGCCTCTGCTTCACTCTCTTGAGCCCCTGAATCCCTCTCCTAAGCCTCTGCATCCCTCGCTTGAGCCTCTGCATCCCTGTCTTAAGCCTCTGCATCAATCTCTTAAGATTCTGCATCACTCTCTTAAGCCTCTGAATCACTCTCTTGAGCCTCTGCATCACCCTCTTAAGCCTCTGCATTACTCTCTTGAGCCTCTGCATCCCTCTCCTAAGCCTCTGCCTCACTCTCTTAAGCCTCTGCATTACTCTCTTGAGCCTCTGTATCACTCTCTTCAGTCTCTTCATCCCTCTCTTGAGCCTCTGCAACACTCTCTTCAGCCTCTGCATCACTCTCTTAAACCTCTGCATCACTCTCTTCAGCCTCTGTATCACTCTCTTCAGTCTCTTCATCCCTCTCTTGAGCCTCTGCAACACTCTCTTCAGCCTCTGCATCACTCTCTTAAACCTCTGAATCCCTCTCTTGAGGCCTCTGCATAACTCTCTCGAGCCTCTGCATCACTCTCTTGATTCTCTGCATCACTCTCGTAAGCCTCTGAATCACTCTCATAAGCCTCTGAATAACTCTCTCGAGCCTCTGCTTCCCTCTCTTGATCCTCTGCATCACTCTCTTGAGCCTCTGCATCACTCCCAAGAGCCTCTGCGTCCCTTTCTTGTGCCTCTGCGTCACTCTCAAGAGCCTCTGCATCCCTCTCTTGTGCCTCTGCATCCCTCACTTGAGCCTCTGCATCCCTCTCTTCAGCCCCTGCATCCCTCTCAGGAGCCTCTGCATCCCCCCTCTTAAGCCTCTGCATCACTCTCTTAAGCCTCTGCATCACTCTCGTAAGCCTCTGAATCACTCTATTGAGCCTCTGCATCCTTCTCTTGAGCCTCTGCATCTCTCTCTTAAGCCTCTGCATCACTCTCTTCAGCCTCTGCATCACTCTCTTGATCCTCTGCATCACTCTCTTGAGCCTCTGCATCATTCTCTTGTGCCTCTGCATCCCTCTCTTAAGCCTCTACATCCTTCTCTTAAGCCTCTGCATCCCTCTCATGATCATCTACATCCCTCTCTTGAGCCTTTAACCTCTCTTGAACCTCTGCATCCCTCTCTTGACCCTATTCATCCCTCTCTTGAGCCAATGCACCACTCACTTAAGCCTCTGCATCACTCTCGTAAGCCTCTGCATCACTCTCTAAAGCCTCTGCATCACTCTCGTAATCCTCTGAATCACTCTCTTGAGCCTCTCTATCACTCTATTGAGCCTCTGCATCCCTCTATTGAGCCTCTGCATCACTCTCTTGAGCCTCTGCATCACGCTCTTAGGCCTCTGCATCCCTCTTTTGAGCCTCTGCATCACTTTCTTAAGCCTCTGCATCCCTTTCTTGAGCCTCTGCATCTCTCTCTTGAACTCCTGCATCCCTCTCATGAGCCTTTGCATCCCTCTCTTGAGCCTCTGCAGCACTCTCAAGAGCCTATGCATCCCTCTCTTGTGCCTCTGCATCCCTCACTTGAGCCTCTGCATCCCTCTCTTGAGCCTCTGAATCACTCTCTTCAGCCTCTGCATCCCTTTCTTGAGCCTCTGCATCACTCTCTTGAGCCTCTGCATCACTCTCTTATGTCTCTGCATCACTCTCTTGAGCCTCTACATCCCTCTCTTGAGCCTCTGCATCCCTCTTTTAAGCCTCTGCATCACTCTCTTGAGCCTTTGCATCACTCTCTTGAGCCTCTGCATCCCACTCTTAAGCCTCTACATCCCTCTCTTGAGCCTCTGCATCCCTCTCTTAAGCCTCTGCAACACTCTCTTCAGCCTCAGCATCACTCTCTTGAGCCTTTGCATCACTCTCTTGAGCCTCTGCATCCCTCTCTTAAGCCTCTGCAACACTTTTTTCAGCCTCTGCATCACTTTCTTAAGCCTCTGCATCCCTTTCTTAAGCATTTGCATCACTCTCTTGAACTCTTGCATCCCTCTCATGAGCCTCTGCATCCCTCTCCTGAGCATTTGAATCACTCTCTTAAGCCTCTAAATCCCTGTCTTGAGCCTCTGCGTCACTCTCAAGAGCCTCTGCATCCCTCTCTTGGGCCTCTGCATCCCTCACTTGAGCCTCTGCATCCCTCTCTTTAGCCCCTGCATCCCTCTCTTGAGCCTCTACTTCCCTCTCTTGAGCCTCTCCATCCCTCTCCTGAGCCTTTGCATCCCTCGCTTGAGCCACTGCATCCCTCTCTTAAGCCTCTGCATCAATTTATTCAGACTCTGCATCCCTCTCTAAAGCCTCTGCATCATTCTCTACAGCCTCTGCATTCCTCTCCTAAGCCTCTGCATCACTCTCTTGATCCTCTGCATCCCTCTCTTAAACCTCTGCATCACTATCTTGAGCCCCTGCATCATTCTCTTGAGCCTCTGCATCCCTCTCTTAAGCCTCTACATCATTCTCTTTTGCCTCTGCATCACTCTCTTCAGCCTCTGCATCCCTCTCTTGAGCCTCTGCATCACTCTCTTGAGCCTCTACATCCGTCTCTTGAGCCTCTGCATCCCTCTCTTAAGCCTCTGCATCACTCTCTTGGGCTTTTGCATCACTCTCTTCAACCTCTGCATCCCTCTCTTAAGCCTCTATATCCCTCTCTTGAGCCTCTGCATCTCTTTCTTATGCCTCTGCAACACTCTCTTCAGCCTCTGCATCACTCTCTTAAGCCTCTGCACCCCTCTCTTAAGCCTCTGGAACACTCTCTTCAGCCTCAGCATCACTCTTTTGAGCCTTTGCATCACTCCCTTGAGCCTCTGCATCTCTCTCTTAAGCCTCTGCAACACTCTTTTCAGCCTCTGCATCACTTTCTTAAGCCTCTGCATCCCTTTCCTAAGCCTTTGCATCACTCTCTTGAACTTCTACATCCCTCTCATGAGCCTCTGCATCCCTCTCCTGTGCCTTTGCATCACTCTCTTAAGCTGCTGCAGCCCTCTCTTGAGCCTCTGCGTCACTCTCAAGAGTCTCTGCATCCATCTCTTGGGCCTCTGCATCCCTCACCTGAGCCTCTGCATCCCTCTCTTGAGCCCCTGCATCGCTCTCTTGAGCCTCTGCTTCACTCTCTTGAGCCCCTGAATCCCTCTCCTAAGCCTCTGCATCCCTCGCTTGAGCCTCTGCATCCCTGTCTTAAGCCTCTGCATCAATCTCTTAAGATTCTGCATCACTCTCTTAAGCCTCTGAATCACTCTCTTGAGCCTCTGCATCACCCTCTTAAGCCTCTGCATTACTCTCTTGAGCCTCTGCATCCCTCTCCTAAGCCTCTGCCTCACTCTCTTAAGCCTCTGCATTACTCTCTTGAGCCTCTGTATCACTCTCTTCAGTCTCTTCATCGCTCTCTTGAGCCTCTGCAACACTCTCTTCAGCCTCTGCATCACTCTCTTAAACCTCTGAATCCCTCTCTTGAGGCCTCTGCATAACTCTCTCAGCCTCTGCATCACTCTCTTGAATCTCTGCATCACTCTCGTAAGCCTCTGAATCACTCTCTCGAGCCTCTGCATCACTCTTGTTCCTATGCATCACTCTCTTGAGCCTCTGCATCACTCTCTTGAGCCTCTGCATCACTATCTAGAGCCTCTGCATCACTCTCTTCAGCCTCTGCATCACTCTCTTTAGCCTCTGCTTCCCTCGCCTGATCCTCTGCATCACTCTCATGAGCCTCTGAATCACTCTCTTGAGCCTCTGCATCACTCACTTAAGCCTCTGCATCACTCTCGTAAGCCTCTGAATCACTCTCTTGAGCCTCTGCATCACTCTCTTGAGCCCCTGCATCCCTCTTTTGAGCCTCTGCATCACTCTCTTGAGCCTCTGTATCACGCTTTTAAGCCTCTGCATCCCTCTTTTGAGCCTCTGCATCACTTTCTTAAGCCTCTGCATCACTCTCTTAAGCCTTTGCATCACTCTCGTAAGCCTCTGAATCACTCTCTTGAGGCTCTGCATCCCTCTCTTGAGCCTCTGCATCACTCCCAAGAGCCTCTGCATCCGTTTCTTGTGCCTCTTCAACCCTCACTTGAGCCTCTGCATCCCTCTCCTGAGCCTCTGCATCACTCTCTTGAACTCCTGCATCCCTCTCATGAGCCTTTGCATCCCTCACTTGAGCCTTTGCATCCCTCTCTTGAGCCCCTGCATCCATCTCCTGAGCCTCTGCATCCCTCTCTTGAGCCTCTGCATCCCTCTCTTAAGCCTTTGCATCACTTTCTTAAGCCTCTGCATCACTCTCATAAGCCTCTGAATCACTCTGTTGAGCCTCTGCATCACTCTCTTGAGCCTCTCCATCAGTCTCTTAAGCCTCTGCATCCCTCTCTTAAGCCTCTGCATCATTCTCTTCAGCCTCTGCATTCCTCTCTTAAGCCTCTGCATCGTTCTCTACAGCCTCTGCATTCCTCTCTTAAGCCTCTGCATCACTCTCTTGAGCCTTTGCATCACTTTCTTCAGCCTCTGCATCCCTCTCTTAAGCCTCTACATCCCTCTCTTGAGCCTCTGCATCCCACTCTTATGCCTCTGCAACACTCTCTTCAGCCTCTGCATCACTCTCTTGAGCCTCTACATCCCTCTCATGAGCTCCTACAACCCTCTCTTAAACCTCTGCAACACTCTCTTCAGCCTCTGCATCACTCTCTTGAGCCTTTGCATCACTCTCTTGAGCCTTTGCATCCTTCTCTTAAGCCTCTGCAACACTCTCTTCAGCCTCTGCATCACTCTCTTGAGCCTTTGCATCACTCTCTTGAACTCCTTGCATCCCTCTCTTAAGCCTCTGCATCTCTCTCTCTTGAGCCTCTGCGTCACTCTCATGAGCCTCTGCATCCCTCTCTTGTGCCTCTGCATCCCACACTTGAGCCCCTGCATCCCTCTCTTGAGCCCCTGCATCCCTCTCCTGAGCGTCTGCATCCCTCTCTTGAGCCTCTGCATCCCTCTCTTAAGCCTTTGCATCACTCTCTTAAGCCTCTGCATCACTCTCGTAAGCCTCTGAATCACTCTGTTGAGCCTCTGCATCACTCTCTTGAGCCTCTCCGTCACTCTCTTGAGCCTCTGCATCCCTCTCTTAAGCCTCTGCATCATTCTCTTCAGCCTCTGCATCCCTCTTTTAAGCCTCTGCATCATTCTCTACAGCCTCTGCATTCCTCTCTTAAGCCTCTGCATCACTCTCTTGAGCCTTTGCATCACTCTCTTGAGCCTCTGCATCCCTCTCTAATGCCTCTGCAACACTCTCTTCAGCCTCTGCATCACTCTCTTAAGCTCTACATCATTCTAATGAGCCCTTGCAACCCTCTCTTAGGCCTCTGCAATACTCTCTTCAGCCTCTGCATCACTCTCTTGAGCCTTTGCATCACTCTCTTGAGCCTCTGCATCACGCTTTTAAGCCTCTACATCCCTCTTTTGAGCCTCTGCATCACTTTCTTAAGCCTCTGCATCACTCTCTTAAGCCTTTGCATCACTCTCGTAAGCCTTTGAATCACTCTCTTGAGCCTCTGCATCTCTCTATTGAGCCTCTGCATCATTCCCAAGAGCCTCTGCATCCCTCGCTTGAGCCTCTGCATCCCTCGCTTGAGCCTCTGCATCGCCCTCTTAAGCCTCTGCATCACTCTTGTAAGCATCTGAATAACTCGCTTGAGACTCTGCATCCCTCTCTTGAACTCCTGCATCCCTCTCATGAGCCTCTGCATCCCGCTATTAAGCCTTTGCATCACTCTCTTAAGCCACTGCATCCCTCTCTTGAGTCTCTGCATGACTCTCTTGAGCCACTGCATCCCTCTCTTTAGCCTCTGCATCCCTCTCTTGAGCCTCTCCATCCCCTCTCTTAAGCCTTTTCATCACTCTCTTATGCCTCTGCATCACTCTCTTGAGCCTCTGAATCACTCTCTTGAGCCTCTGCATCACCCTCTTCAGCCTCTTCATCCCTCTCTTGAGCCTCTGCAACACTCTCTTCAGCCTCTGCATCACTGTCTTAAGCCTTAAGCCTTTAAACACCTCTCTTTAGGCCTCTGCATAACTCTCTCGAGCCTCTGCATCACTCTCTTGATCCTCTGCATCACTCTCGTATGCCTCTGTATCACTCTCTTGAGCCTCTGCATCCCTCTCTTGAGCCTCTGCATCCCTCTCTTCAGCCTCTGCATCACTCTCCTCAGCCTCTGCATCACACTCTCAAGCCTCTGCATCCCTCTCTTGAGCCTCTGCATCCCCTTCTTAGGCCTCTGCATCACTCTCCTAAGCCTCTGCATCACTCTCTTAAGCCTCTGAATCACTCTCTTGAGCCTCTGCATCACCCTCTTAAGCCTCTGCATTACTCTCTTGAGCCTCTGCATCCCTCTCTTAAGCCTCTGCATCACTCTCTTAAGCCTCTGCATCACTCTCTTGAGCCTCTGCATCACTCTCCTCAGCCTCTGCATCACTCTCTCAAGCCTCTGCATCCCTCTCTTGAGCCTCTGCATCCCCTTCTTAAGCCATCTGTATCCCTCTCTTGAGCCTCTGCATCACTCTCTTCACTCTCTTCATCCCTCTCTTGAGCCTCTGCAACACTCTCTTCAGCCTCTGCATCACTCTGTTAAGCCTCTGAATCCCTCTCTTGAGGCCTGTGCATTACTCAGTCGAGCGTCTGCATCACTCTCTTGATTCTCTGCATCACTCTCGTAAGCCTCTGAATCACTCTCTCGAGCCTCTGCATCATTCTCTTGTTCCTCTGCATCAATCTCTTAAGCCTCTGCATCACTCTTGTAAGACTCTGAATCACTCTCTTGAGCCTCTGCATCACTCTCTTGAGCCCCAGCATCCCTCTCTTGAGCCTCTGCATCACTCTCGTGAGCCTCTGCATCACCCTTTTAGGCCTCTGCATCCCTCTTTTGAGCCTCTGCATCACTTTCTTAATTCTCTGCATCACTCTCTTAAGCCTTTGCATCACTCTCGTAAGCCTCTGAATCACTCTCTTGAGCCTGTGCATCCCTCTATTGAGACTCTGCATCACTCCCAAGAGCCTCTGCATCCCTTTCTTGTGCCTCTTCATCCCTCACTTGAGCCTCTGCATCCCTCTCTTGAGCCTCTGCATCACTCTCTTGAACTCCTGCATCCCTCTCATGAGCCTTTGCATCCTTCACTTCAGCCTTTGCATGACTCTCTTAAGCCTCTGCATCCCTCTCTTGAACCTCTGCGTCACTCTCAAGAGCCTCTGCATCCCACTTTTGTGCTTCTGCTTCCCTCACTTGAGCCTCTGCATCTCTCTCTCTTGAGCCCCTGCATCCCTGTCTTGAGCCTCTGCATCCCTCTCTTGAGCCTCTGCATCCCTCTCTTAAGCCTTTGCATCACTCTCTTAAGCCTCTGCATCACTCTCGTAAGCATCTGAATCACTCTGTTGAGCTTCTGCATTACTCACTTGAGCCTCTCCATCACTCTCTTGAGCCTCTGTATCCGTCTCTTAAGCCTCTGCATCATTCTCTTCAGCCTCTGCATCCCTCTCGTAAGCCTCTGCATCATTCTCTACAGCCTCTGCATTCCTCTCCTAAGCCTCTGCATCACTCTCTTGATCCTCTGCATCCCTCTCTTAATCCTCTGCATCACTCTCTTGAGCCCCTGCATCATTCCCTTGAGCCTCTGCATCCCTCTCTTAAGCCTCTACATCATTCTCTTGTGCCTCTGCATCTCTCTCTTCAGCCTCTGCATCCCTCTCTTGAGCCTCTGCATCACTCTCTTGAGCCTCTACATCCCTCTCTTGAGCCTCTGCATCCCTCTCTTAAGCCTCTGCATCACTCTCTTGAGCCTTTGCATCACTCTCTTGAGGCTCTGCATCCCACTCTTAAGCCTCTACATCCCTCTCTTGAGCCTCTGCATCCCTCTCTTAAGCCTCTGCAACACTCTCTTCAGCCTCAGCATCACTCTCTTGTGCCTTTGCATCCCTCTCTTAAGCCTCTACATCATTCTCTTGTGCCTCTGCATCTCTCTCTTCAGCCTCTGTATCCCTCTCTTGAGCCTCTGCATCACTCTCTTGAGCCTCTACATCCCTCTCTTGAGCCTCTGCATCCCTCTCTTAAGCCTCTGCATCACTCTCTTGAGCCTTTGCATCACTCTCTTGAGGCTCTGCATCCCACTCTTAAGCCTCTACATCCCTCTCTTGAGCCTCTGCATCCCTCTCTTAAGCCTCTGCAACATCTCTCTTCAGCCTCAGCATCACTCTCTTGTGCCTTTGCATCCCTCTCTTAAGCCTCTGCATCACTTTCTTAAGCCTCTGCATCCCTTTCTTAAGCATTTGCATCACTCTCTTGAACTTCTGCATCCCTCTCAAGAGCCTCTGCATCCCTCTCCTGAGCCTTTGAATCACTCTCTTAAGCCTCTAAATCCCTGTCTTGAGCCTCTGCGTCACTCTCAAGAGCCTCTGCATCCCTCTCTTGGGCCTCTGCATCCCTCACTTGAGCCTCTGCATCCCTCTCTTTAACCCCTGCATCCCTCTCTTGAGCCTCTGCTTCCCTCTCTTGAGCCCCTCCATCCCTCTCCTGAGCCTTTGCATCCCTCGCTTAAGCCTCTGCATCCCACTCTTAAGCCTCTGCATCAATTTCTTCAGCCTCTGCATCCCTCTCTTAAGCCTCTGCATCATTCTCTACAGCCTCTGCATTCCTCTCCTAAGCCTCTGCATCACTCTCTTGATCCTCTGCATCCCTCTCTTAAACCTCTGCATCACTATCTTGAGCCCCTGCATTATTCTCTTGAGCCTCTGCATCCCTCTCTTAAGCCTCTACATCATTCTCTTTTGCCTCTGCATCACTCTCTTGAGCCTCTGCATCCCTCTCTTGAGCCTCTGCATCACTCTCTTGAGCCTCTACATCCCTCTCTTGAGCCTCTGCATCCCTCTCTTAAGCCTCTGCATCACTCTCTTGGGCTTTTGCATCACTCTCTTGAGCCTCTGCATCCCTCTCTTAAGCCTCTACATCCCTCTCTTGAGCCTCTGCATCCCTCTCTTATGCCTCTGCAACACTCTCTTCAGCCTCTGCATCCCTCTCTTGAGCCTCTGCATCACTCTCTTGAGCCTCTACATCCCTCTCTTGAGCCTCTGCATCCCTCTCTTAAGCCTCTGCATCACTCTCTTGGGCTTTTGCATCACTCTCTTGAGCCTCTGCATCAATCTCTTAAGCTTCTGCATCACTCTCTTAAGCCTCTGAATCACTCTCTTGAGCCTCTGCATCACCCTCTTAAGCCTCTGCATTACTCTCTTGAGCCTCTGCATCCCTCTCCTAAGCCTCTGCCTCACTTTCTTAAGCCTCTGCATCACTCTCTTGAGCCTCTGTATCCCTCTCTTGAGCCTCTGCATCACTCTTCAGTCTCTTCATTCCTCTCTTGAGCCTCTGCAACACTCTCTTCAGCCTCTGCATAACTCTCTTAAACCTCTGAATCCCTCTCTTGAGGCCTCTGCATAACTCTCTCGAGCCTCTGCATCACTCTCTTGAATCTCTGCATCACTCTCGTAAGCCTCTGAATCACTCTTTCGAGCCTCTGCATCACTCTCTTGTTCCTCTGCATCACTCTCTTGAGCCTCTGCATCACTCTCTTGAGCCTCTGCATCACTCTCTAGAGCCTCTGCATCACTCTCTTCAGCCTCTGCATCACTCTCTTAAGCCTCTGCTTCCCTCGCTTGATACTCTGCATCACTCCCATGAGCCTCTGAATCACTCTCTTGAGCTTCTGCATCACTCACTTAAGCCTCTGCATCACTCTCGTAAGCCTCTGAATCACTCTCTTGACCCTCTGCATCATTTTCTTGAGCCCCTGCATCCCTCTCTTGAGCCTCTGCATCACTCTCTTGAGCCTCTGTATCACGCTTTTAAGCCTCTGCCTCCCTCTTTTGAGCCTCTGCATCACTTTCTTAAGCCTCTGCATCACTCTCTTAAGCCTTTGCATCACTCTTGTAAGAATCTGAATCACTCTCTTGAGGCTCTGCATCCATCTCTTGAGCCTGTGCATCACTCCCAAGAGCCTCTGCATCCGTTTCTTGTGCCTCTTCATCCCTCACTTGACCCTCTGCATCCCTCTCCTGAGCCTCTGCATCACTCTCTTGAACTCCTGCATCCCTCTCATGAGCCTTTGCATCCCTCACTTGAGCCTTTGCATTACTCTCTTAAGCCTCTGCATCCCTCTCTTGAACCTCTAAGTCACTTTCAAGAGCCTCTGCATCCCTCTCTTGTGCCTCTGCTTCCCTCTCTTGAGCCCCTGCATTCCTCTCCTGAGCCTCTGCAACCCTCTCTTGAGCCTCTGCAACACTCTCTTCAGCCTCTGCATCACTCTGTTAAGCCTCTGAATCCCTCTCTTGAGGCCTGTGCATTACTCAGTCGAGCGTCTGCATCACTCTCTTGATTCTCTGCATCACTCTCGTAAGCCTCTGAATCACTCTCTCGAGCCTCTGCATCATTCTCTTGTTCCTCTGCATCAATCTCTTAAGCCTCTGCATCACTCTTGTAAGACTCTGGATCACTCTCTTGAGCCTCTGCATCACTCTCTTGAGCCCCAGCATCCCTCTCTTGAGCCTCTGCATCACTCTCGTGAGCCTCTGCATCACCCTTTTAGGCCTCTGCATCCCTCTTTTGAGCCTCTGCATCACTTTCTTAATTCTCTGCATCACTCTCTTAAGCCTTTGCATCACTCTCGTAAGCCTCTGAATCACTCTCTTGAGCCTGTGCATCCCTCTATTGAGACTCTGCATCACTCCCAAGAGCCTCTGCATCCCTTTCTTGTGCCTCTTCATCCCTCACTTGAGCCTCTGCATCCCTCTCTTGAGCCTCTGCATCACTCTCTTGAACTCCTGCATCCCTCTCATGAGCCTTTGCATCCCTCACTTCAGCCTTTGCATGACTCTCTTAAGCCTCTGCATCCCTCTCTTGAACCTCTGCGTCACTCTCAAGAGCCTCTGCATCCCACTTTTGTGCTTCTGCTTCCCTCACTTGAGCCTCAGCATCTCTCTCTCTTGAGCCCCTGCATCCCTCTCTTGAGCCTCTGCATCCCTCTCTTGAGCCTCTGCATCCCTCTCTTAAGCCTTTGCATCACTCTCTTAAGCCTCTGCATCACTCTCGTAAGCATCTGAATCACTCTGTTGAGCTTCTGCATTACTCACTTGAGCCTCTCCATCACTCTCTTGAGCCTCTTTATCCGTCTCTTAAGCCTCTGCATCATTCTCTTCAGCCTCTGCATCCCTCTCGTAAGCCTCTGCATCATTCTCTACAGCCTCTACATTCCTCTCCTAAGCCTCTGCATCACTCTCTTGATCCTCTGCATCCCTCTCTTAAGCCTCTGCATCACTCTCTTGAGCCCCTGCATCATTCCCTTGAGCCTCTGCATCCCTCTCTTAAGCCTCTACATCATTCTCTTTTGCCTCTGCATCTCTCTCTTCAGCCTCTGCATCCCTCTCTTGAGCCTCTGCATCACTCTCTTGAGCCTCTACATCCCTCTCTTGAGCCTCTGCATCCCTCTCTTAAGCCTCTGCATCACTCTCTTGAGCCTTTGCATCACTCTCTTGAGGCTCTGCATCCCACTCTTAAGCCTCTATATCCCTCTCTTGAGCCTCTGCATCCCTCTCTTAAGCCTCTGCAACACTCTCTTCAGCCTCAGCATCACTCTCTTGTGCCTTTGCATCCCTCTCTAAAGCCTCTACATCATTCTCTTGTGCCTCTGTATCTCTCTCTTCAGCCTCTGCATCCCTCTCTTGAGCCTCTGCATCACTCTCTTGAGCCTCTACATCCCTCTCTTGAGCCTCTGCATCCCTCTCTTAAGCCTCTGCATCACTCTCTTGAGCCTTTGCATCACTCTCTTGAGGCTCTGCATCCCACTCTTAAGCCTCTACATCCCTCTCTTGAGCCTCTGCATCCCTCTCTTAAGCCTCTGCAACACTCTCTTCAGCCTCAGCATCACTCTCTTGTGCCTTTGCATCCCTCTCTTAAGCCTCTGCATCACTTTCTTAAGCCTCTGCATCCCTTTCTTAAGCATTTGCATCACTCTCTTGAACTTCTGCATCCCTCTCATGAGCCTCTGCATCCCTCTCCTGAGCCTTTGAATCACTCTCTTAAGCCTCTAAATCCCTGTCTTGAGCCTCTGCGTCATTCTCAAGAGCCTCTGCATCCCTCTCTTGGGCCTCTGCATCCCTCACTTGAGCCTCTGCATCCCTCTCTTTAACCCCTGCATCCCTCTCTTGAGCCTCTGCTTCCCTCTCTTGAGCCCCTCCATCCCTCTCCTGAGCCTTTGCATCCCTCGCTTGAGCCTCTGCATCCCACTCTTAAGCCTCTGCATCAATTTCTTCAGCCTCTGCATCCCTCTCTTAAGCCTCTGCATCATTCTCTACAGCCTCTGCATTCCTCTCCTAAGCCTCTGCATCACTCTCTTGATCCTCTGCATCCCTCTCTTAAACCTCTGCATCACTATCTTGAGCCCCTGCATTATTCTCTTGAGCCTCTGCATCCCTCTCTTAAGCCTCTACATCATTCTCTTTTGCCTCTGCATCACTCTCTTGAGCCTCTGCATCCCTCTCTTGAGCCTCTGCATCACTCTCTTGAGCCTCTACATCCCTCTCTTGAGCCTCTGCATCCCTCTCTTAAGCCTCTGCATCACTCTCTTGGGCTTTTGCATCACTCTCTTGAGCCTCTGCATCCCTCTCTTAAGCCTCTACATCCCTCTCTTGAGCCTCTGCATCACTCTTCAGTCTCTTCATTCCTCTCTTGAGCCTCTGCAACACTCTCTTCAGCCTCTGCATAACTCTCTTAAACCTCTGAATCCCTCTCTTGAGGCCTCTGCATAACTCTCTCGAGCCTCTGCATCACTCTCTTGAATCTCTGCATCACTCTCGTAAGCCTCTGAATCACTCTCTCGAGCCTCTGCATCACTCTCTTGTTCCTCTGCATCACTCTCTTGAGCCTCTGCATCACTCTCTTGAGCCTCTGCATCACTCTCTAGAGCCTCTGCATCACTCTCTTCAGCCTCTGCATCACTCTCTTAAGCCTCTGCTTCCCTCGCTTGATACTCTGCATCACTCCCATGAGCCTCTGAATCACTCTCTTGAGCTTCTGCATCACTCACTTAAGCCTCTGCATCACTCTCGTAAGCCTCTGAATCACTCTCTTGACCCTCTGCATCATTCTCTTGAACCCCTGCATCCCTCTCTTGAGCCTCTGCATCACTCTCTTGAGCCTCTGTATCACGCTTTTAAGCCTCTGCCTCCCTTTTTTGAGCCTCTGCATCACTTTCTTAAGCCTCTGCATCACTCTCTTAAGCCTTTGCATCACTCTTGTAAGAATCTGAATCACTCTCTTGAGGCTCTGCATCCATCTCTTGAGCCTGTGCATCACTCCCAAGAGCCTCAGCATCCGTTTCTTGTGCCTCTTCATCCCTCACTTGAGCCTCTGCATCCCTCTCCTGAGCCTCTGCATCACTCTCTTGAACTCCTGCATCCTTCTCATGAGCCTTTGCATCCCTCACTTGAGCCTTTGCATTACTCTCTTAAGCCTCTGCATCCCTCTCTTGAACCTCTAAGTCACTTTCAAGAGCCTCTGCATCCCTCTCTTGTGCCTCTGCTTCCCTCTCTTGAGCCCCTGCATTCCTCTCCTGAGCCTCTGCAACCCTCTCTTGAGCCTCTGCATCCCTCTCTTAAGCCTTTGCATCACTTTCTTAAGCCTCTGCATCACTCTCATAAGCCTCTGAATCACTCTGTTGAGCCTCTGCATCACTCTCTTGAGCCTCTCCATCAGTCTCTTAAGCCTCTGCATCCCTCTCTTAAGCCTCTGCATCATTCTCTTCAGCCTTTGCATCCCTCTCTTAAGCCCCTGCATCATTCTCTACAGCCTCTGCATTCCTCTCTTAAGCCTCTGCATCACTCTCTTGAGCCTTTGCATCACTCTCTTCAGCCTCTGCATCCCTCTCTTAAGCCTCTACATCCCTCTCTTGAGCCTCTGCATCCCACTCTTATGCCTCTGCAACACTCTCTTCAGCCTCTGCATCACTCTCTTGAGCCCCTACATCCCTCTCATGAGCCCCTGCAACCCTCTCTTAAGCCTCTGCAACACTCTCTTCATCCTCTGCATCACTCTCTTGAGCCTTTGCATCACTCTCTTGAGCCTCTGCATCCCTCTCTTAAGCCTCTGCAACACTCTCTTCAGCCTCTGCATCACTCTCTTGAGCCTTTGCATCACTCTCTTGAACTCCTGCATCCCTCTCTTAAGCCTCTGCATCTCTGTCTCTTGAGCCTCTGCGTCACTCTCATGAGCCTCTGCATCCCTCTCTTGTGCCTCTGCATCCCACACTTGAGCCTCTGCATCCCTCTCTTGAGCCCCTGCATCCCTCTCCTGAGCCTCTGCATCCCTCTCTTGAGCCTCTGCATCCCTCTCTTAAGCCTTTGCATCACTCTCTTAAGCCTCTGCATCACTCTCGTAAGGCTCTGAATCACTCTGTTGAGCCTCTGCATCACTCTCTTGAGCCTCTCCATCACTTTCTTGAGCCTCTGCATCCCTCTCTAAAGCCTCTGCATCATTCTCTTCAGCCTCTGCATCCCTCTTTTAAGCCTCTGCATCATTCTCTACAGCCTCTGCATTCCTCTTTTAAGCCTCTGCATCACTCTCTTGAGCCTTTGCACCACTCTCTTGAGCCTCTGCATCCCTCTCTTATGCCTCTGCAACACTCTCTTCAGCCTCTGCATCACTCTCTTAAGCCTCTACATCCCTCTCATGAGCCCTTGCAACCCTCTCTTAAGCCTCTGCAACACTCTCTTCAGCCTCTACATCTTTCTCTTGAGCCTTTGCATCACTCTCTTGAGCCTCTGCATCACGCTTTTAAGCCTCTGCATCCCTGTTTTGAGCCTCTGCATCACATTCTTAAGCCTCTGCATCACTCTCTTAAGCCTTTGCATCACTCTCGTAAGCCTCTTGAATCACTCTCTTGAATCACTCTCTTGAATCTCTGCATCACTTTCGTAAGCCTCTGAATCACTCTCTCGAGCCTCTGCATCACTCTTGTTCCTATGCATCACTCTCTTGAGCCTCTGCATCACTCTCTTGAGCCTCTGCATCACTCTCTAGAGCCTCTGCATCACTCTCTTGAGCCTCTGCATCACTCTCTTTAGCCTCTGCTTCCCTCGCCTGTCCCCTGCATCACTCTCATGAGCCTCTGAATCACTCTCTTGAGCCTCTGAATCACTCACTTAAGCCTCTGCATCACTCTCGTAAGCCTCTGAATCACTCTCTTGAGCCTCTGCATCACTCTCTTGAGCCCCTGCATCACTCTCTTGAGCCTCTGTATCACGCTTTTAAGCCTCTGCATCCCTCTTTTGAGCCTCTGCATCACTTTCTTAGGCCTCTGCATCACTCTCTTAAGCATTTGCATCACTCTCGTAAGCATCTGAATCACTCTCTTGAGGCTCTGCATCCCTCTCTTGAGCCTCCGCATCACTCCCAAGAGCCTCTGCATCCGTTTCTTGTGCCTCTTCATCCCTCACTTGAGCCTCTGCATCCCTCTCCTGAGCCTCTTCATCACTCTCTTGAACTCCTGCATCCCTCTCATGAGCCTTTGCATCCCTCACTTGAGCCTTTGCATTACTCTCTTAAGCCTCTGCATCCCTCTCTTGAACCTCTACGTCACTTTCAAGAGCCTCTGCATCCCTCTCTTGTGCCTCTGCTTCCCTCACTTGAGCCTCTGCATCCCTCTCTTGTGCCTCTGCTTCCCTCACTTGAGCCTCTGCATCCCTCTCTTGAGCCCCTGCATCCATCTCCTGAGCCTCTGCATCCCTCTCTTGAGACTCTGCATCCCTCTCTTAAGCCTTTGCATCACTTTCTTAAGCCTCTGCATCACTCTCATAAGCCTCTGAATCACTCTGTTGAGCCTCTGCATCACTCTCTTGAGCCTCTCCATCAGTCTCTTAAGCCTCTGCATCCCTCTCTTAAGCCTCTGCATCATTCTCTTCAGCCTCTGCATTCCTCTCTTAAGCCTCTGCATCGTTCTCTACAGCCTCTGCATTCCTCTCTTAAGCCTCTGCATCACTCTCTTGAGCCTTTGCATCACTTTCTTCAGCCTCTGCATCCCTCTCTTAAGCCTCTACATCCCTCTCTTGAGCCTCTGCATCCCACTCTTATGCCTCTGCAACACTCTCTTCAGCCTCTGCATCACCCTCTTGAGCCTCTACATCCCTCTCATGAGCCCCTGCAACACTCTCTTAAACCTCTGCAACACTCTCTTCAGCCTCTGCATCACTCTCTTGAGCCTTTGCATCACTCTCTTGAGCCTCTGCATCCCTCTCTTAAACCTCTGCAACACTCTCTTCAGCCTTTGCATTACTCTCTTGAGCCTTTGCATCACTCTCTTGAACTCTTGCATCCCTCTCTTAAGCCTCTGCATCTCTCTCTCTCTCTTGAGCCTCTGCGTCACTCTCATGAGCCTCTGCATCCCTCTCTTGTGCCTCTGCATCCCACACTTGAGCCTCTGCATCCCTCTCTTGAGCCCCTGCATCCCTCTCCTGAGCGTCTGCATCCCTCTCATGAGCCTCTGCATCCCTCTCTTAAGCCTTTGCATCACTCTCTTAAGCCTCTGCATCATTCTCGTAAGCCTCTGAATCACTCTGTTGAGCCTCTGCATCACTCTCATGAGCCTCTCCATCACTCTCTTGAGCCTCTGCATCCCTCTCTTAAGCCTCTGTATCATTCTCTTCAGCCTCTGCATCCCTCTTTTAAGCCTCTGCATCATTCTCTACAGCCTCTGCATTCCTCTCTTAAGCCTCTGCATCACTCTCTTGAGCCTTTGCATTACTCTCTTGAGCCTCTGCATCCCTCTCTAATGCCTCTGCAACACTCTCTTAAGCCTCTACATCCCTCTCATGAGCCCTTGCAACCCTCTCTTAAGCCTCTGCAACACTCTCTTCAGCCTCTGCATCACTCTCTTGAGCCTTTGCATCACTCTCTTGAGCCTCTGCATCACGCTTTTAAGCCTCTGCATCCCTCTTTTGAGCCTCTGCATCACTTTCTTAAGCCTCTGCATCACTCTCTTAAGCCTTTGCATCACTCTCGTAAGCCTCTGAATCACTCTCTTGAGCCTCTGTATCCCTCTATTGAGCCTCTGCATCACTCCCAAGAGCCTCTGCATCCCTCGCTTGAGCCTCTGCATCCCTCGCTTGAGCCTCTGCATCGCCCTCTTAAGCCTCTGCATCACTCTCGTAAGCATCTGAATAACTCGCTTGAGCCTCTGCATCCCTCTCTTGAACTCCTGCATCCCTCTCATTAGCCTCTGCATCCCTCTATTGAGCCTTTGCATCACTCTCTTAAGCCACTGCATCCCTCTCTTGAGTCTCTGCATGACTCTCTTGAGCCACTGCATCCCTCTCTTTAGCCTCTGCATCCCTCTCTTGAGCCTCTCCATCCCCTCTCTTAAGCCTATTCATCACTCTCTTATGCCTCTGCATCACTCTCTTGAGCCTCTGAATCACTCTCTTGAGCCTCTGCATCATTCTCTTGAGCCCTGCATCCCTCTCTTGAGCCTTTGCATCACTCTCTTGATCCTCTGCATCACCCTCTTCAGCCTCTTCATCCCTCTCTTGAGCCTCTGCAACACTCTCTTCAGCCTCTGCATCACTCTCTTAAGCCTCTAAACACCTCTCTTTAGGCCTCTGCATAACTCTCTCGAGCCTCTGCATCACTCTCTTGATCCTCTGCATCACTCTCTTAAGCCTCTGCATCACTCTCGTGAGCCTCTGCATCCCTCTCTTAAGCCTCTGCATCACTCTCTTAAGCCTCTGCATCACTCTCTTGAGCCTCTGCATCACTCTCCTCAGCCTCTGCATCACTCTCTCAATCCTCTGCATCCCTCTCTTGAGCCTCTGCATCCCCTTCTTAAGCCTCTGCATCACTATCCTAAGCCTCTGTATCACTCTCTTAAGCCTCTGAATCACTCTCTTGAGCCTCTGCATCACCCTCTTAAGCCTCTGCATTACTCTCTTGAGCCTCTGCATCCCTCTCCTAAGCCTCTGCCTCACTCTCTTTAGTCTCTGCATCACTCGCTTGAGCCTCTGTATCCCTCTCTTGAGCCTCTGCATCACTCTCTTCACTCTCTTCATCCCTCTCTTGAGCCTCTGCAACACTCTCTTCAGCCTCTGCATCACTCTGTTAAGCCTCTGAATCCCTCTCTTGAGGCCTGTGCATTACTCAGTCGAGCGTCTGCATCACTCTCTTGATTCTCTGCATCACTTTCGTAAGCCTCTGTATCACTCTCTTAAGCCTCTGCATCACTCTTGTAAGACTCTGAATCACTCTCTTGAGCCTCTGCATCACTCTCTTGAGCCCCAGCATCCCTCTCTTGAGCCTCTGCATCACTCTCGTGAGCCTCTGCATCACCCTTTTAGGCCTCTGCATCCCTCTTTTGAGCCTCTGCATCACTTTCTTAATTCTCTGCATCACTCTCTTAAGCCTTTGCATCACTCTCGTAAGCCTCTGAATCACTCTCTTGAGCCTGTGCATCCCTCTATTGAGACTCTGCATCACTCCCAAGAGCCTCTGCATCCCTTTCTTGTGCCTCTTCATCCCTCACTTGAGCCTCTGCATCCCTCTCTTGAGCCTCTGCATCACTCTCTTGAACTCCTGCATCCCTCTCATGAGCCTTTGCATCCCTCACTTGAGCCTTTGCATGACTCTCTTAAGCCTCTGCAACACTCTCTTCAGCCTCAGCATCACTCTCTTGTGCCTTTGCATCCCTCTCTTAAGCCTCTACATCATTCTCTTGTGCCTCTGCATCTCTCTCTTCAGCCTCTGCATCCCTCTCTTGAGCCTCTGCATCATTCTCCTGAGCCTCTACATCCCTCTCTTGAGCCTCTGCATCCCTCTCTTAAGCCTCTGCAACACTCTCTTCAGCCTCAGCATCACTCTCTTGAACTCCTGCATCCCTCTCATGAGCCTTTGCATCCCTCACTTGAGCCTTTGCATGACTCTCTTAAGCCTCTGCATCCCTCTCTTGAACCTCTGCGTCACTCTCAAGAGCCTCTGCATCCCACTCTTGTGCCTCTGCTTCCCTCACTTGAGCCTCTGCATCTCTCTCTCTTGAGCCCCTGCATCCATCTCTTGAGCCTCTGCATCCCTCTCTTGAGCCTCTGCATCCCTCTCTTAAGCCTTTGCATCACTCTCTTAAGCCTCTGCATCACTCTCGTAAGCATCTGAATCACTCTGTTGAGCTTCTGCATTACTCACTTGAGCCTCTCCATCACTCTCTTGAGCCTCTGTATCCGTCTCTTAAGCCTCTGCATCATTCTCTTCAGCCTCTGCATCCCTCTCGTAAGCCTCTGCATCATTCTCTACAGCCTCTGCATTCCTCTCCTAAGCCTCTGCATCACTCTCTTGATCCTCTGCATCCCTCTCTTAAGCCTCTGCATCACTCTCTTGAGCCCCTGCATCATTCCCTTGAGCCTCTGCATCCCTCTCTTAAGCCTCTACATCATTCTCTTGTGCCTCTGCATCTCTCTCTTCAGCCTCTGCATCCCTCTCTTGAGCCTCTACATCCCTCTCTTGAGCCTCTGCATCCCTCTCTTAAGCCTCTGCATCACTCTCATGAGCCTTTGCATCACTCTCTTGAGGCTCTGCATCCCACTCTTAAGCCTCTACATCCCTCTCTTGAGCCTCTGCATCCCTCTCTTAAGCCTCTGCAACACTCTCTTCAGCCTCAGCATCACTCTCTTGTGCCTTTGCATCCCTCTCTTAAGCCTCTACATCATTCTCTTGTGCCTCTGCATCTCTCTCTTCAGCCTCTGCATCCCTCTCTTGAGCCTCTGCATCATTCTCTTGAGCCTCTACATCCCTCTCTTGAGCCTCTGCATCCCTCTCTTAAGCCTCTGCATCACTCTCTTGAGCCTTTGCATCACTCTCTTGAGGCTCTGCATCCCACTCTTAAGCCTCTACATCCCTCTCTTGAGCCTCTGCATCCCTCTCTTAAGCCTCTGCAACACTCTCTTCAGCCTCAGCATCACTCTCTTGTGCCTTTGCATCCCTCTCTTAAGCCTCTGCATCACTTTCTTAAGCCTCTGCATCCCTTTCTTAAGCATTTGCATCACTCTCTTGAACTCCTGCATCCCTCTCATGAGCCTCTTCATCCCTCTCCTGAGCCTTTGAATCACTCTCTTAAGCCTCTAAATCTCTGTCTTGAGCCTCTGCGTCACTCTCAAGAGCCTCTGCATCCCTCTCTTGGGCCTCTGCATCCCTCACTTGAGCCTCTGCATCCCTCTCTTTAACCCCTGCATCCCTCTCTTGAGCCTCTGCTTCCCTCTCTTGAGCACCTCCATCCCTCTCCTGAGCCTTTGCATCCATCGCTTGAGCCTCTGCATCCCTCTCTTAAGCCTCTGCATCAATTTCTTCAGCCTCTGCATCCCTCTCTTAAGCCTCTGCATCATTCTCTACAGCCTCTGCATTCCTCTCCTAAGCCTCTGCATCACTCTCTTGATCCTCTGCATCCCTCTCTTAAACCTCTGCATCACTATCTTGAGCCCCTGCATTATTCTCTTAAGCCTCTACATCATTCTCTTTTGCCTCTGCATCACTCTCTTCAGCCTCTGCATCCCTCTCTTGAGCCTCTGCATCACTCTCTTGAGCCTCTACATCCCTCTCTTGAGCCTCTGCATCCCTCTCTTAAGCCTCTGCATCACTCTCTTGGGCTTTTGCATCACTCTCTTGAGCCTATGCATCCCTCTCTTAAGCCTCTACATCCCTCTCTTGAGCCTCTGCATCCCTCTCTTATGCCTCTGCAACACTCTCTTCAGCCTCTGCATCACTCTCTTAAGCCTCTGCATCCCTTTCTTGAGCCTCTACATCCCTCTCTTAAGCCACTGGAACACTCTCTTCAGCCTCAGCATCACTCTTTTGAGCCTTTGCATCACTCTCTTGAGCCTCTGCATCTCTCTCTTAAGCATCTGCAACACTCTTTTCAGCCTCTGCATCACTTTCTTAAGCCTCTGCATCCCTTTCCTAAGCCTTTGCATCACTCTCTTGAACTCCTACATCCCTCTCATGAGCCTCTGCATCCCTCTCCTGTGCCTTTGCATCACTCTCTTAAGCTGCTGCAGCCCTCTCTTGAGCCTCTGCGTCACTCTCAAGAGTCTCTGCATCCATCTCTTGGGCCTCTGCATCCCTCACCTGAGCCTCTGCTTCACTCTCTTGAGCCCCTGAATCCCTCTCTTAAGCCTCTGCCTCCCTCGCTTGTGCCTCTGCATCCCTGTCTTAAGCCTCTGCATCAATCTCTTAAGCTTCTGCATCACTCTCTTAAGCCTCTGAATCACTCTCTTGAGCTTCTGCATCACCCTCTTAAGCCTCTGCATTACTCTCTTGAGCCTCTGCATCTCTCTCCTAAGCCTCTGCCTCACTCTCTTAAACCTCTGAATCACTCTCTTGAGCCTCTGCATCACCCTCTTAAGCCTCTGCATTACTCACTTGAGCCTCTGCATCCCTCTCCTAAGCCTCTGCCTCACTTTCTTAAGCCTCTGCATCACTCTCTTGAGCCTCTGTATCCCTCTCTTGAGCCTCTGCATCACTCTTCAGTCTCTTCATTCCTCTCTTGAGCCTCTGCAACACTCTCTTCAGCCTCTGCATAACTGTCTTAAACCTCTGAATCCCTCTCTTGAGGCCTCTGCATAACTCTCTCGAGCCTCTGCATCACTCTCTTGAATCTCTGCATCACTCTCGTAAGCCTCTGAATCACTCTCTCGAGCCTCTGCATCACTCTCTTGTTCCTCTGCATCACTCTCTTGAGCCTCTGCATCACTCTCTTGAGCCTCTGCATCACTCTCTAGAGCCTCTGCATCACTCTCTTCAGCCTCTGCATCACTCTCTTAAGCCTCTGCTTCCCTCGCTTGATCCTCTGCATCACTCCCATGAGCCTCTGAATCACTCTCTTCAGCTTCTGCATCACTCACTTAAGCCTCTGCATCACTCTCGTAAGCCTCTGAATCACTCTCTTGAGCCTCTGCATCACTCTCTTGAGCCCCTGCATCCCTCTCTTGAGCCTCTGCATCACTCTCTTGAGCCTCTGTATCACGCTTTTAAGCCTCTGCCTCCCTCTTTTGAGCCTCTGCATCACTTTCTTAAGCCTCTGCATCACTCTCTTAAGCCTTTGCATCACTCTTGTAAGCCTCTGAATCACTCTCTTGAGGCTCTGCATCCATCTCTTGAGCCTGTGCATCACTCCCAAGAGCCTCTGCATCCGTTTCTTGTGCCTCTTCATCCCTCACTTGAGCCTCTGCATCCCTCTCCTGAGCCTCTGCATCACTCTCTTGAACTCCTGCATCCCTCTCATGAGCCTTTGCATCCCTCACTTGAGCCTTTGCATTACTCTCTTAAGCCTCTGCATCCCTCTCTTGAACCTCTACGTCACTTTCAAGAGCCTCTGCATCCCTCTCTTGTGCCTCTGCTTCCCTCTCTTGAGCCCCTGCATTCCTCTCCTGAGCCTCTGCAATCCTCTCTTGAGCCTCTGCATCCCTCTCTTAAGCCTTTGCATCACTTTCTTAAGCCTCTGCATCACTCACATAAGCCTCTGAATCACTCTGTTGAGCCTCTGCATCACTCTCTTGAGCCTCTCCGTCAGTCTCTTAAGCCTCTGCATCCCTCTCCTAAGCCTCTGCCTCACTCTCTTAAACCTCTGAATCACTCTCTTGAGCCTCTGCATCACCCTCTTAAGTCTCTGCATTACTCTCTTGAGCCTCTGCATCCTTCTCCTAAGCCTCTGCCTCACTTTCTTAAGCCTCTGCATCACTCTCTTGAGCCTCTGTATCCCTCTCTTGAGCCTCTGCATCACTCTTCAGTCTCTTCATTCCTCTCTTGAGCCTCTGCAACACTCTCTTCAGCCTCTGCATCACTCTCTTAAACCTCTGAATCCCTCTCTTGAGGCCTCTGCATAACTCTCTCGAGCCTCTGCATCACTCTCTTGAATCTCTGCATCACTCTCGTAAGCCTCTGAATCACTCTCTCGAGCCTCTGCATCACTCTCTTGTTCCTCTGCATCACTCTCTTGAGCCTCTGCATCACTCTCTTGAGCCTCTGCATCACTCTCTAGAGCCTCTGCATCACTCTCTTCAGCCTCTGCATCACTCTCTTAAGCCTCTGCTTCCCTCGCTTGATCCTCTGCATCACTCCCATGAGCCTCTGAATCACTCTCTTGAGCTTCTGCATCACTCACTTAAGCCTCTGCATCACTCTCGTAAGCCTCTGAATCACTCTCTTGAGCCTCTGCATCACTCTCTTGAGCCCCTGCATCCCTCTCTTGAGCCTCTGCATCACTCTCTTGAGCCTCTGTATCACGCTTTTAAGCCACTGCCTCCCTCTTTTGAGCCTCTGCATCACTTTCTTAAGCCTCTGCATCACTCTCTTAAGCCTTTGCATCACTCTTGTAAGCCTCTGAATCACTCTCTTGAGGCTCTGCATCCATCTCTTGAGCCTGTGCATCACTCCCAAGAGCCTCTGCATCCGTTTCTTGTGCCTCTTCATCCCTCACTTGAGCCTCTGCATCCCTCTCCTGAGCCTCTGCATCACTCTCTTGAACTCCTGCATCCCTCTCATGAGCCTTTGCATCCCTCACTTGAGCCTTTGCATTACTCTCTTAAGCCTCTGCATCCCTCTCCTGAACCTCTACGTCACTTTCAAGAGCCTCTGCATCCCTCTCTTGTGCCTCTGCTTCCCTCTCTTGAGCCCCTGCATTCCTCTCCTGAGCCTCTGCAACCCTCTCTTGAGCCTCTGCATCCCTCTCTTAAGCCTTTGCATCACTTTCTTAAGCCTCTGCATCACTCTCATAAGCCTCTGAATCACTCTGTTGAGCCTCTGCATCACTCTCTTGAGCCTCTCCATCAGTCTCTTAAGCCTCTGCATCCCTCTCTTAAGCCTCTGCATCATTCTCTTCAGCCTTTGCATCCCTCTCTTAAGCCCCTGCATCATTCTCTACAGCCTCTGCATTCCTCTCTTAAGCCTCTGCATCACTCTTTTGAGCCTTTGCATCACTCTCTTCAGCCTCTGCATCCCTCTCTTAAGCCTCTACATCCCTCTCTAGAGCCTCTGCATCCCACTCTTATGCCTCTGCAACACTCTCTTCAGCCTTTGCATCACTCTCTTGAGCCTCTGCATCCCTCTCTTAAGCCTCTGCAACACTCTCTTCAGCCTCTGCATCACTCTCTTGAGCCTTTGCATCACTCTCTTGAACTCCTGCATCCCTCTCTTAAGCCTCTGCATCTCTCTCTCTTGAGCCTCTGCGTCACTCTCATGAGCCTCTGCATCCCTCTCTTGTGCCTCTGCATCCCACACTTGAGCCTCTGCATCCCTCTCTTGAGCCCCTGCATCCCTCTCCTGAGCCTCTGCATCCCTCTCTTGAGCCTCGGCATCCCTCCCTCTCTTATGCCTTTGCATCACTCTCTTAAGCCTCTGCATCACTCTCGTAAGCCTCTGAATCGCTCTGTTGAGCCTCTGCATCACTCTCTTGAGCCTCTCCATCACTTTCATGAGCCTCTGCATCCCTCTTTAAAGCCTCTGCATCATTCTCTTCAGCCTCTGCATCCCTCTTTTAAGCCTCTGCATCATTCTCTACAGCCTCTGCATTCCTCTTTTAAGCCTCTGCATCACTCTCTTGAGCCTTTGCACCACTCTCTTGAGCCTCTGCATCCCTCTCTTATGCCTCTGCAACACTCTCTTCAGCCTCTGCATCACTCTCTTAAGCCTCTACATCCCTCTCATGAGCCCTTGCAACCCTCTCTTAAGCCTCTGCAACACTCTCTTCAGCCTCTGCATCACTCTCTAGAGCCTTTGCATCACTCTCTTGAGCCTCTGCATCACGCTTTTAAGCCTCTGCATCCCTGTTTTGAGCCTCTGCATCACTTTCTTAAGCCTCTGCATCACTCTCTTAAGCCTTTGCATCACTCTCGTAAGCCTCTGAATCACTCTCTTGAGCCTCTGCATCCCTCTATTGAGCCTCTGCGTCACTCCCAAGAGCCTCTGCATCCCTCGCTTGAGCCTCTGCATCCCCCTCTTAAACCTCTGCATCACTCTCGTAAGCATCTGAATCACTCGCTTGAGCCTCTGCATCCCTCTCTTGAACTCCTGCATCCCTCTCATGAGCCTCTGCATCCCTCTATTGAGCCTTTGCATCACTCTCTTAAGCCACTGCATCCCTCTCTTGAGTCTCTGCATGACTCTCTTGAGCCACTGCATCCCTTTCTTTAGCCTCTGCATCCCTCTCTTCAGCCTCTCCATCCCTCTCTTAAGCCTATTCATCACTCTCTTATGTCTCTGCATCACTCTCTTGAGCCTCTGAATCACTCTCTTGAGCCTCTGCATCATTCTCTTGATCCTCTGTATCACCCTCTTCAGCCTCTTCATCCCTCTCTTGAGCCTCTGCAACACTCTCTTCAGCCTCTGCATCACTCTCTTAAGCCTCTAAACCCCTCTCTTTAGGCCTCTGCATAACTCTCTCGAGCCTCTGCATCACTCTCTTGATCCTCTGCATCACTCTCGTATGCCTCTGTATCACTCTCTTGAGCCTCTGCATCCCTCCCTTGAGCCGCTGCATCCCTCTCTTAAGCCTCTGCATCACTCTCTTAAGATTTTGCATCACTCTCTAGAGCCTCTGCATCACTCTCTTCAGCCTCTGCATCACTCTCTCAAGCCTGTGCATCCCTCTCTTGAGCCTCTGCATCCCCTTCTTAAGCCTCTGCATCACTCTCCTAAGCCTCTGCATCACTCTCTTAAGCCTCTGAATCACTCTCTCGAGCCTCTGCATCACCCTCTTAAGCATCTGCATTACTCTCTTGAGCCTCTGCATCCCTCTCCTAAGCCTCTGCCTCACTCTCTTTAGTCTCTGCATCACTCTCTTGAGCCTCTGTATCCCTCTCTTGAGCCTCTGCAACACTCTCTTCACTCTCTTCATCCCTCTCTTGAGCCTCTGCAACACTCTCTTCAGCCTCTGCATCACTCTCTTAAGCCTCTGATTCCCTCTCTTGAGGCCTGTGCATTACTCAGTCGAGCGTCTGCATCACTCTCTTGATTCTCTGCATCACTCTCGTAAGCCTCTGAATCACTCTCTCGAGCCTCTGCATCATTCTCTTGTTCCTCTGCATCAATCTCTTTAGCCTCTGCATCACTCTTGTAAGACTCTGAATCACTCTCTTGAGCCTCTGCATCACTCTCTTGAGCCCCAGCATCCCTCTCTTGAGCCTCTGCATCACTCTCGTGAGCCTCTGCATCACCCTTTTTGGCCTCTGCATCCCTCTTTTGAGCCTGTGCATCACTTTCTTAATTCTCTGCATCACTCTCTTAAGCCTTTGCATCACTCTCGTAAGCCTCTGAATCACTCTCTTGAGCCTCTGCATCCCTCTATTGAGCCTCTGCATCACTCCCAAGAGCCTCTGCATCCCTTTCTTGTGCCTCTTCATCCCTCACTTGAGCCTCTGCATCCCTCTCTTGAGCCTCTGCATCACTCTCTTGAACTCCTGCATCTCTCTCATGAGCCTTTGCATCCCTCACTTGAGCCTTTGCATCACTCTCTTATGCCTCTCCATCACTCTCGTAAGCATCTGAATCACTCTGTTGAGCCTCTCCATCACTCTCTTGAGCCTCTGCATCCGTCTCTTAAACCTCTGCATCATTCTCTTCAGCCTCTGCATCCCTCTCGTAAGCCTCTGCATCATTCTCTACAGCCTCTGCATTCCTCTCCTAAGCCTCTGCATCACTCTCTTGATCCTCTGCATCCCTCTCTTAAGCCTCTGCATCACTCTCTTGAGCTCCTGTATCATTCCCTTGAGCCTATCACATAAAGGAAAAGGGGATGATAAACGTCAAAATATTGCTAAATTCGATGATTTTTAGTACGAAACAAATTGCAAGAAAACATGTTAAAATGCAATATTATGCGAAATTCTGAGATATGAAGGCCAAGTCACATATCGCGAGAAAACATGAAGTATTATCGAAATATTGGTAAAAACAAATATATTTACGTAAAATCACACTACATGAAAAACGTGAAAAATTCACTATTTTACCATATTTGAGGATTTTAACTTCAAATCATAGAGCGTGGTTTCGTATTATTTAGATCTAAGAAAAGACATATGACAATGTTGTTTCCAATACAAATGATAAAAATCAATGTGTTTTCATTAGAATTAACTAAAATGATCATAATTTTCCGCTTATATTACCAATGGAAGATGTACAAGTAAAACCGCTTTAATCCGGCTGAAACGTCGATATATGCAATAGAAACAGAACTTCTCCCCTTTTCAATATCTTACTCAGTATTTTAACGAGAAACAAATAGTTGATTGAAAATGAAGTATTTATTGTTAATTTCTAATCAATTATGTGTTTGCATCATTTTTATCGTATATTTAATGAATTAATAACAATAAACTGAAAATTCACAAAAACGTGGAAAAACGGCAAAATATTGCCTAATTCGATGATATTTTCTTTAAATCACGTAAAGTAAAAGAGTATTATAAACGTCAAAATATTGCTAAATTCGAAGATTTTTAGTACAAAACCAAACGCAAGAAAACTTGCCAAAAATGCAATATTATGCGAAATTCTGAGATTTGAAGGCCAAATCCCATATCGTGATACTACATAAAGTAGTATCGAAATATTGGTAAAAACGAATATATTTACTTAAAATCACACTACATGAAAAACGTGAAAAAAGTCAGTATTTTACCAAATTTTAGGATTTTAACTTCAAATCATAGAGCGAGGTTTCGTATTATTTAGATCCAAGAAAAGACATATGACAATGTTGTTTCCAATACAAATGATAAAAATCAATGTGTTTTTATTAGAATTAACTAAAATGATCATAATTTTTCGCTTATAATACCGATGGAAGATGTATACGTAAAACCGTTCTAATCCGGCTGAAACGTCGATATATGCAATAAAAACAGAACTTCTCAGCTTTTCAATATCTTACTCAGTATTTTAACGAGAAACCAATAGTTGATTGAAAATGAAGTGTTTATTGTTAATTTCTAATCAATTATGTGTTTGCATCATTTTTATCGTATATTTAATGAATTAATAACAATAAACTGAAAATTCACAAAAACGTGGAAAAACGGCCAAATATTCCCTAATTCAAAGATATTTTCTTTGAATCACATAAAGGAAATGAGGATGATAAACGTCAAAATATTGCTAAATTCGATGATTTTTAGTACAAAACCAAACGCAAGAAAACTTGCTCAAAATGCAATATTATGCGAAATTCTGAGATTTGAAGGCCAAATCACATATCGTGATACTACATGAATTAGTATCGAAATATTGGTAAAAACGAATATATTTATGTATAATCACACTACATGAAAAACGAGAAAAATGTCACTATTATACCAAATTTGAGGATTTTAACTTTAAATCATTGAGCGAGGTTTCGTATTATTTAGATCCATGAAAAGACATATGACAATGTTGTTTCCAATACAAATGATAAAAATCAATGTGTTTTCAATAGATTTAACTAAAATGATCCTGATTTTCCGCTTATATTACAGATGGAAGTAAAACACGTTAAACCGCTCTAATCCGGCTAAAACTTCGATATATGCAATAAAAACAGAACTTCTCCCCTTTTCAATATCTTACTCAGTATTTTAACGAGAAACAAATAGTTGATTGAAAAAGAAGTATTTATTGTTAATTTCTGATCAATTATGTGTTTGCATCATTTTTATCGTATATATAATAAATTAATAACAATAAAATGAAAATTCACAAAAACGTGGAAGAACGGCAAAATACTGCCTAATTCGATGATAACGTTTATATCACATCAATAAAAAGCGGATGATAAACGTCAAAATATTGTTAAATTCGATGATTTTTAGTACGAAACAAATTGCAAGAGAACATGCTTAATATGCAATATTATGCGAAATTCTGAGATTTGAAGGCCAAATCACATATCGTGATACTACATGAAGTAGTATCGAAATATTGGTAAAAACGAATATATTTATGTATAATCACACTACATGAAAAACGAAAAAAAAGTCACTATTATACCAAATTTGAGGATTTTAACTTTAAATCATAGAGCGAGGTTTCGTATTATTTAGATCCAAGAAAAGACATATGACAATGTTGTTTCCAATACAAATGATAAAAATCAATGTGTTTTCAATAGAATTTACTAAAATGATCCTGATTTTCCGCTTATATTACCGATGGAAGATATACACGTAAAACCGCTCTAATCCGGCTGAAACGTCGATATATGCAATAAAAACAGAACTTCTCCACTTTTCAATATCTTACTCAGTATTTTAAAGAGAAACAAATAGTTGATTGAAAATAAAGTATTTACTGTTAATTTCTAATCAATTATGTGTTTGTATCATAGAGCGAGGTTTCGTATTATGTAGGTCCAAGAAAAGACATATGACAATGTTGTTTCCAATACAAATGATAAAAATCAATGTGTTTTCAATAGAATTTACTAAAATGATCCTGATTTTCCGCTTATATTACCGATGGAAGATATACACGTAAAACCGCTCTAATCCGGCTGAAACGTCGATATATGCAATAAAAACAGAACTTCTCCACTTTTCAATATCTTACTCAGTATTTTAAAGAGAAACAAATAGTTGATTGAAAATAAAGTATTTACTGTTAATTTCTAATCAATTATGTGTTTGTATCATTTTTATCGTATATTTAATACATTACTAACAATAAACTGAAAATTCACAAAAACGTGGAAAAACGGCAAATTATTGCCTTATTCGATGATATTTTCTCTATATTACGTAAAGGAAAAGAGGATGATAATCGTCAAAATATTGCTCAATTCGATGATTTTTAGTACAAAACCAAACGCATGAAAACTTGCTTAAAATTCAATATTATGCGAAATTCTGAGATTTGAAGGCCAAATCACATATCGTGATACTACATGAAGTAGTATCAAAATATTAGTAAAAACGAATATATTTACGTAAAATCACACTACATGTACAACGTGAAAAAAGACACTGTTTTACCAAATTTGAGGATTTTAACTTCAAATCATAGAGCAAGGTTTTGTATTATTTAGATCCAAGAAAAGACATATGACAATGTTGTTTCCAATACAAATGATAAAAATTAATGTGTTTCCATTAGAATTAACTAAAATGATCCTGTTTTTCCGCTTATATTACAGATGGAAGATGTACACATAAAACCGCTCTAACCCGGCTGAAACGTCGATATATGCAATAAAAACAGAACTTCTCCCCTTTTCAATATCTTACTCGGTATTTTAACGAGAAACAAATAGTTGATTGAAAATGAAGTATTTATTGTTAATTTCTAATCAACTATGTGTTTGCATCATTTTTATCGTATATTTAATGAATTAATAACAATAAACTGAAAATTCACAAAAACGTGGAAATACGGCAAAATATTGCCTAATTCGATGATATTTTCTTTAAATCACATAAAGGAAATGAAGATGATAAACGTCAAAATATTGCTAAATTCGATGATTTTTAGTACAAAACCAAACGCAAGAAAACTGGCTTAAAATGCAATATTATGCGAAATTCTGAGATTTGAAGGCCAAATCACATATCGTGATACTACATGAAGTAGTATCAAAATATTAGTAAAAACGAATATATTTACGTAAAATCACACTACATGTACAACGTGAAAAAAGTCACTGTTTTACCAAATTTGAGGATTTTAACTTCAAATCATGGAGCAAGGTTTTGTATTATTTAAATCCAAGAAAAGACATATGACAATGTTGTTTCCAATACAAATGATAAAAAACAATGTGTTTCCATTAGAATTAACTAAAATGATCCTGTTTTTTCCGCTTATATTACAGATGGAAGATGTACACATAAAACTGCTCTAACCCGGCTGAAAAGTCGATATATGCAATAAAAACAGAACTTCTCTCCTTTTCAATATCTTACTCGGTATTTTAACGAGAAACAAATAGTTGATTGAAAATGAAGTATTTATTGTTAATTTCTAATCAATTATGTGTTTGCATCATTTTTATCGTATATTTAATGAATTAATAACAGTAAACTGAAAATTCACAAAAACGTGGAAATACGGCAAAATATTGCCTAATTCAATGATATTTTCTTTAAATCAAATAAAGGAAATGAAGATGATAAACGTCAAAATATTGCTCAATTCGATGATTTTTAGTACAAAACCAAACGCAAGAAAACTTGTTTAAAATGCAATATTATGCGAAATTCTGAGATTTGAAGGCCAAATCACATATCGTGATACTACATGAAGTTGTATCGAAATATTGATAAAAACGAATATATTTACGTAAAATCACACTACATGAACAACGTGAAAAAAAGTCACTATTATACCAAATTTGAGGATTTTAACTTCAAATCATAGAGCGAGGTTTCGTATTATTTTGATCCAAGAAAAGACAAACGACAATGTTGTTTCCAATACAAATGATAAAAATCAATGTGTTTTCATTAGAATTAACTAAAATGATCCTGATTTTCCGCTTATATTACAGATGGAAGATGTACACGTAAAACCGCTTTAACCCGGCTGAAACGTCGATATATGCAATAAAAATAGAACTTCTCCCCTTTTCAATATCTTACTCGGTATTTTAACGAGAACAAAATTGTTGATTGAAAATGTTATTGTTAATTTCTAATCAGTTATGTGTTTGCATCATTTTTATCGTATATTTAATGAATTAATAACAATAAACTGCAAATTCACAAAAACGTGGAAATACGGCAAAATATTGCCTAATTCGGTGATATTTTCTTAAAATCACATAAAGGAAATGAGGATGATAAACGTCAAAATATTGTTAATTCGATGATTTTTAGTACAAAACCAAACGCAAGAAAACTTGTTTAAAATGCAATATTATGCGAAATTCTGAGATTTGAAGGCCAAATCACATATCGTGATACAACATGAAGTAGTATCGAAATATTGATAAAAACGAATATATTTCCGTAAAATCACACAACATGAACAACGTGAAAAAAGTCACTATTTTACCAAATTTGAGGATTTTAACTTCAAATCATAGAGCGAGGTTTCGTATTATTTAGATCCAAGAAAAGACTTATGACAATGTTGTTTCCAATATAAATGATAAAAATCAATGTGTTTTCATTAAATTAACTAAAATGATCCTGATTTTCCGCTTATATTACAGATGGAAGATGTACACGTAAAACCGCTCTAATCCGGCTGAAACGTCGATATATGCAATAAAAACAGAACTTCTCCACTTTTCAATATCTTACTACGTATTTTAACGAGAAACAAATAGTTGATTGAAAATGAAGTATTTATTGTTAATTTCTAATCATTTATGTGTTTGCATCATTTTTATCGTATATTGAATGAATTAATAACAATAAACTGAAAATTCACAAAAACGTGGAAAAACGGCAAATTATTGCCTTATTCGATGATATTTTCTCTATATCACATAAAGGAAAAGAGGATGATAAACGTCAAAATATTGCTAAATTCGATGATTTTTAGTACAAAACCAAACGCAAGAAAACTTGCTTAAAATGCAATATAATGCGAAATTCTGAGATTTGAAGGCCAAATCACATATCGTGATACTACATGAAGTTGTATCAAAATATTAGTAAAAACGAATATATTTACGTAAAATCACACTACATGTACAACGTGAAAAAAGTCACTGTTTTACCAAATTTGAGGATTTTAACTTCAAATCATAGAGCAAGGTTTTGTATTATTTAGATCCAAGAAAAGACATATGACAATGTTGTTTCCAATACAAATGATAAAAATCAATGTGTTTCCATTAGAATTAACTAAAATGATCCTGTTTTTCAGCTTATATTACAGATGGAAGATGTACACGTAAAACCGCTCTAACCCGGCTGAAACGTCGATATATTCAATAAAAACAGAACTTCTCCCCTTTTCAATATCTTACTCGGTATTTTAACGAGAAACAAATAGTTGATTGAAAATGAAGTATTTATTGTTAATTTCTAATCAATTACGTGTTTGCATCATTTTTATCGTATATTTAATGAATTAATAACAATAAATTGAAAATTCACAAAAACGTGGAAATACATCAAAATATTGCCTAATTCGATGATATTTTCTTTAAATCACATAAAGGAAATGAGGATGATAAACGTCAAAATATTGCTAAATTCGATGATTTTTAGTACAAAACCAAACGCAAGAAAACATGCTTAAAATGCAATATAATGCGAAATTCTGAGATTTGAAGGCCAAATCACATATCGTGATACTACATGAAGTAGCATCAAAATATTAGTAAAAAAGAATATATTTACGTAAAATCACACTACATGTACAACGTGAAAAAAGTCACTGTTTTACCAAATTTGAGGATTTTAACTTCAAATCATAGAGCAAGGTTTTGTATTATTTAGATCCAAGAAAAGACATATGACAATGTTGTTTCCAATACAAATGATAAAAATTAATGTGTTTCCATTAGAATTAACTAAAATGATCCTGTTTTTCAGCTTATATTACAGATGGAAGATGTACACATAAAACCGCTCTAACCCGGCTGAAACGTCGATATATGCAATAAAAACAGAACTTCTCCCCTTTTCAATATCTTACTCGGTATTTTAACGAGAAACAAATAGTTGATTGAAAATGAAGTATTTATTGTTAATTTCTAATCAACTATGTGTTTGCATCATTTTTATCGTATATTTAATGAATTTATAACAATAAACTTAAAATTCACAAAAACGTGGAAATACGGCAAAATATTGCCTAATTCGATGATATTTTCTTTAAATCACATAAAGGAAATGAAGATGATAAACGTCAAAATATTGCTAAATTCGATGATTTTTAGTACAAAACCAAACGCAAGAAAACTTGTTTAAAATGCAATATTATGCGAAATTCTGAGATTTGAAGGCCAAATCACATATCGTGATACTCCATGAAGTAGTATCGAAATATTGATAAAAATGAATATATTTACGTAAAATCACACTACATGAACAACGTGAAAAAAGTCACTATTTTACCAAATTTGAGGATTTTAACTTCAAATCATAGAGCGAGGTTTCGTATTATTTAGATCCAAGAAAAGACATATGACATTGTTGTTTCCAATACAAATGATAAAAATCAATGTGTTTTCATTAGAATTAACTAAAATGATCCTGATTTTCCGCTTATATTACAGATGGAAGATGCACACGTAAAACCGCTCTAACCCGGCTGAAACGTCGATATTGCAATAAAAACAGAACTTCTCCCCTTTGTAATATCTTACTCGGTATTTTAACGAGAAACAAATTGTTGATTGAAAATGAAGTATTTATTGTTAATTTCTAATCAATTATGTGTTTGCATCATTTTTATCGTATATTTAATGAATTAATAACAATAAACTGCAAATTCACAAAAACGTGGAAATACGGCAAAATATTGCCTAATTCGATAATATTTTCTTAAAATCACATAAAGGAAATGAGGATGATAAACGTCAAAATATTGTTAATTCGATGATTTTTAGTACAAAACTAAACGCAAGAAAACTTGTTTAAATGCAATATTATGCGAAATTCTGAGATTTGAATGCCAAATCACATATCGTGATACAACATGAAGTAGTATCGAAATATTGATAAAAACGAATATATTTACGTGAAATCACACAACATGAACAACGTGAAAAAAGTCACTATTTTACCAAATTTGAGGATTTTAACTTCAAATCATAGAGCGAGGTTTCGTTTTATTTAGATCCAAGAAAAGACTTATGACAATGTTGTTTCCAATATAAATGATAAAAATCAATGTGTTTTCATTAAATTAACTAAAATGATTCTGATTTTCCGCTTATATTACCGATGGAAGATCTATACGTAAAACCGCTCTAATCCGGTTGAAACGTCGATATATGCAATAAAAACAGAACTTCTCCACTTTTCAATATCTTACTACGTATTTTAACGAGAAACAAATAGTTGATTGAAAATGAAGTATTTATTGTTAATTTCTAATCATTTATGTGTTTGCATCATTTTTATCGTATTTTGAATGAATTAATAACAATAAACTGAAAATTCACAAAAACGTGGAAAAACGGCAAATTATTGCCTTATTCGATGATATTTTCTCTATATCACATAAAAGAAAAGAGGATGATAAACGTCAAAATATTGCTAAATTCGATGATTTTTAGTACAAAACCAAACGCAAGAAAACTTGCTTAAAATGCAATATAATGCGAAATTCTGAGATTTGAAGGCCAAATCACATATCGTGATACTACATGAAGTAGTATCAAAATATTAGTAAAAACGAATATATTTACGTAAAATCACACTACATGTACAACGTGAAAAAAGTCACTGTTTTACCAAATTTGAGGATTTTAACTTCAAATCATAGAGCAAGGTTTTGTATTATTTAGATCCAAGAAAAGACATATGACAATGTTGTTTCCAATACAAATGATAAAAATCAATGTGTTTCCATTAGAATTAACTAAAATGATCCTGTTTTTCCGCTTATATTACAGATGGAAGATGTACACGTAAAACCGCTCTAACCCGGCTGAAACGTCGATATATTCAATAAAAACAGAACTTCTCCCCTTTTCAATATCTTACTCGGTATTTTAACGAGAAACAAATAGTTGATTGAAAATGAAGTATTTATTGTTAATTTCTAATCAATTACGTGTTTGCATCATTTTTATCGTATATTTAATGAATTAATAACTATAAATTGAAAATTCACAAAAACGTGGAAATACGGCAAAATATTGCCTAATTCGATGATATTTTATTTAAATCACATAAAGGAAATGAGGATGATAAACGTCAAAATATTGCTAAATTCGATGATTTTTAGTACAAAACCAAACGCAAGAAAACTTGTTTAAAATGCAATATTATGCGAAATTCTGAGATTTGAAGGCCAAATCACATATCGTGATACTACATGAAGTAGTATCGAAATATTGATAAAAATGAATATATTTACGTAAAATCACACTACATGAACAACGTGAAAAAAGTCACTATTTTACCAAATTTGAGGATTTTAACTTCAAATCATAGAGCGAGGTTTCGTATTATTTAGATCCAAGAAAAGACATATGACAATGTTGTTTCCAATACAAATGATAAAAATCAATGTGTTTTCATTTGAATTAACTAAAATGATCCTGATTTTCCGCTTATATTACAGATGGAAGATGCACACGTAAAACCGCTCTAACCCGGCTGAAACGTCGATATATGCAATAAAAACAGAACTTCTCCCCTTTTCAATATCTTACTCGGTATTTTAACGAGAAACAAATTGTTGATTGAAAATGAAGTATTTATTGTTAATTTCTAATAAATTATGTGTTTGCATCATTTTTATCGTATATTTAATGAATTAATAACAATAAACTGAAAATTCACAAAAACGTGGAAATACGGCAAAATATTGTCTAATTCGATGATATTTTCTTTAAATCATATAAAGGAAATGAGGATGATAATCGTCAAAATATTGTTAATTCGATGATTTTTAGTACAAAACCAAACGCAAAAAAACTTGTTTAAAATGCAATATTATGCGAAATTCTGAGATTTGAAGGCCAAATCACATATCGTGATACTACATGAAGTAGTATCGAAATATTGATAAAAACGAATATATTTACGTAAAATCACACTACATGAACAACGTGAAAAAAGTCACTATTTTACCAAATTTGAGGATTTTAACTTCAAATCATAGAGCGAGGTTTCGTATTATTTAGATCCAAGAACAACATGACAATGTTGTTTCCAATACAAATGATAAAAATCAATGTATTTTCATTAGAATTAACTAAAATTATCCTGATTTTCCGCTTATATTACCGATGGAAGATCTATACGTAAAACCTCTCTAATCCGGCTGAAACGTCGATATATGCAATAAAAACAGAACTTCTCCCCTTTTCAATATCTTACTCAGCATTTTAACGTGAAACAAATAGTTGATTGCAAATGAAGTATTTATTGTTAATTTCTGATGTGTTTGCATCATTTTTATCGTATATTTAATGAATTAATAACAATAAACTGAAAATTCACAAAAACGTGGAAAAACGGCAAAATACTGCCTAATTCGATGATATTTTGTTTATATCACATCAATAAAAAGCGGATGATAAACGTCAAAATATTGCTAAATTCGATGATTTTTAGTACGAAACAAATTGCAAGAGAACATGCTTAAAATGCAATATAATGCGAAATTCTGAGATTTGAAGGCCAAATCACATATCGTGATACTACATGAAGTAGTATCGAAATATTGATTAAAATGAATATATTTACGTAAAATCACACTACATGAACAACGTGAAAAAAGTCACTATTTTACCAAATTTGAGGATTTTAACTTCAAATCATAGAGCGAGGTTTCGTATTATTTAGATCCAAGAACAACATGACAATGTTGTTTCCAATACAAATGATAAAAATCAATGTGTTTTCATTAGAATTAACTAAAATTATCCTGATTTTCCGCTTATATTACAGATAGAAGATGCACACGTAAAACCGCTCTAACCCGGCTGAAACGTCGATATATGCAATAAAAACAGAACTTCTCCGCTTTTAAATATCTTACTAGGTATTTTAACGAGAAACAAATTGTTGATTGAAAATGAAGTATATATTGTTAATTTCTAATCAATTATGTGTTTGCATCATTTTTATCGTATATTTAATGAATTAATAACAATAAACTGAAAATTCACAAAAACGTGGAAATACGGCAAAATATTGTCTAATTCGATGATATTTTCTTTAAATCACATAAAGGAAATGAGGATGATAAACGTCAAAATATTGTTAATTCGATGATTTTTAGTACAAAACCAAACGCAAAAAAACTTGTTTAAAATGCAATATTATGCGAAATTCTGAGATTTGAAGGCCAAATCACATATCGTGATACTACATGAAGTAGTATCGAAATATTGATAAAAACGAATATATTTACGTAAAATCACACTACATGAACAACGTGAAAAAGTCACTATTTTACCAAATTTGAGGATTTTAACTTCAAATCATAGAGCGAGGTTTCGTATTATTTAGATCCAAGAACAACATGACAATGTTGTTTCCAATACAAATGATAAAAATCAATGTGTTTTCATTAGAATTAACTAAAATTATCCTGATTTTCCGCTTATATTACCGATGGAAGATCTATACGTAAAACCTCTCTAATCCGGCTGAAACGTCGATATATGCAATAAAAACAGAACTTCTCCCCTTTTCAATATCTTACTCAGCATTTTAACGAGAAACAAATAGTTGATTGCAAATGAAGTATTTATTGTTAATTTCTGATGTGTTTGCATCATTTTTATCGTATATTTAATGAATTAATAACAATAAACTGAAAATTCACAAAAACGTGGAAAAACGGCAAAATACTGCCTAATTCGATGATATTTTGTTTATATCACATCAATAAAAAGCGGATGATAAACGTCAAAATATTGCTAATTTCGATGATTTTTAGTACGAAACAAATTGCAAGAGAACATGCTTAAAATGCAATATAATGCGAAATTCTGAGATTTGAAGGCCAAATCACATATCGTGATACTACATGAAGTAGTATCGAAATATTGGTAAAAACGAATATATTTATGTATAATCACACTACATGAAAAACGAGAGAAAAGTCACTATTATACCAAATTTGAGCATTTTATCTTTAAATCATAGAGCGAGGTTTCGTATTATTTAGATCCAAGAAAAGACATATGACAATGTTGTTTCCAATACAAATGATAAAAATCAATGTGTTTTCAATAGAATTAACTAAAATGATCCTGATTTTCCGCATATATTACCGATGGAAGATGTACACGTAAAACCGCTCTAATCCGGCTGAAACGTCGATATATGCAATAAAAACAGAACTTCTCCACTTTTAAATATCTTACTCCGTGTTTTAACGAGAAAGAAATAGTTGATTGAAAAAAAATATTTACTGTTTATTTCTAATCAATTATGTGTTTGCATCATTTTTATCGTATATTTAATAAATTATTAACAATAAAATGAAAATTCACAAAAACGTGGATAAACGGCAAATTATTGCCTTATTCGATATTTTCTCTATATCACATAAAGGAAAAGAGGATGATAAACGTCAAAATATTGCTAAATTCGATGATTTTTGGTACAAAACCAAACGCAAGAAAACTTGCTTAAAATGCAATATTATGCGAAATTCTGAGATTTAAAGGCCAAATCACATATCGTGACACTACATGAAGTAGTATCAAAATATTAGTAAAAACGAATATATTTACGTAAAATCACACTACATTTACAACGTGAAAAAAGTCACTATTTTACCAAATTTGAGGATTTTAACTTCAAATCATAGAGCAAGGTTTTGTATTATTTAGATCCAAGAAAAGACATATGACAATGTTGTTTCCAATACAAATGATAAAAATCAATGTGTTTTCAATAGAATTAACTAAAATGATCCTGATTTTCCGCTTATATTACAGATCGAAGATGTACACGTAAAACCGCTCTAATCCGGCTGAAACGTCGATATATGCAATAAAAACAGAACTTCTCCCCTTTTCAATATCTTACTCAGTATTTTAACGAGAAACAAATAGTTGATTGAAAAAAAAATATTTACTGTTAATTTCTAATCAATTATGTGTTTCATCATTTTTATCGTATATTTAATAAATTATTAACAATAAACTGAAAATTCACCAAAACGTGGATAAACGGCAAATTATTGCCTTATTCGATGATATTTTCTCTATATCACAATAAGGAAAAGAGGATGATAAATGTCAAAATATTGCTAAATTCGATGATTTTTAGTACAAAACCAAACGCAAGAAAACTTGCTTAAAATGCAATATTATGCGAAATTCTGAGATATAAAGGCCAAATCACATAATGTGATACTACATGAAGTAGTATCGAAATATTAGTAAAAACGAATATATTTACGTAAAATCACACACCATGAACAACGTGAAAAAAGTCACTATTATGCCAAATTTGAGGATTTTAACTTCAAATCATAGAGCGAGGTTTCGTATTATTTAATTCCAAGAAAAGACATATGACAATGTTGTTTGCAATACAAATGTGTTTTCATTAGAATTAACTAAAATGATCATGATTTTCCACTTATATTACCGATGGAAGATATATACATAAAACCGCTCTAATCCGGCTGAAACGTCGAGGCTTCCCCGGCATACATCGGGGAAGCCTCTGCTTCCCTCTCTTGAGCCCCTGCATCTCTCTCTTGAGCCTCTCCATCCCTCGCTTGAGCCTCTGCATCCCTCTCTTAAGCCTCTGCATCATTCTCTTAAGCCTCTGCATCACTCTCGTAAGCCTCTGAATCACTCACTTGAGCCTCTGCATCCCTCTCTTGAGCCTTTCCATCACTCTCATATGCCTATGCATCCCTCTCCTGAGCCCCTGCATCACTTCCAAGAGCCTCTGCATCCCTCTCTTGTGCCACTGCATCCCTCACTTGAGCCTCTGCATCCCTCTCTTGGGCCTCTGCATCCCTCTCTTGAGCCTCTGCATCCCGTTCTTAAGCCTCTGCATCACTCTTTTAAGCTTCTGCATCACTCTCTTAAGCCTCTGAATCACTCTCTTGAGCCTCTGCATCACCCTCTTAAGCCTCTGCATTACTCTCTTGAGCCTCTACATCCCTCTCCTAAGCCTCTGCCTCACTCTCTTAAGCCTCTGCATCACTCTTTTGAGCCTCTGTATCCCTCTCTTGAGCCTCAGCATCACTCTCTTCCGTCCCTTCATCCCTCTCTTGAGCCTCTGCAACACTCTCTTCAGCCTCTGCATCACTCTATCGAGCCTCTGCATCACTCTCTTGATTCTCTGCATCACTCTCGTAAGCCTCTGAATCACTCTCTCGAGCCTCTTCATCACTCTCTTGTTCCTCTGCATCACTCTCTTAAGCCTCTGCATCACTCTCTAGAGCCTCTGCATCACTCTCTTCAGCCTCTGCATCACTCTCTTAATCCTCTGCTTCCCTCTCTTGATCCTCTACATAACTCTCATGAGCCTCTGCATCACTCACTTAATCCTCTGCATCACTCTCGTAAGTCTCTGAATCACTCTTTTGAGCCTCTGCATCACTCTCTTGAGCCCCTGCATCCCTCTCTTGAGCCTCTGCATCCCTCTTTTGATCCTCTGCATCACTTTCTTAAGCCTCTGCATCACTCTCTGAAGCCTTTGCATCACTCTCTTAAGCCTTTGCATTACTCTCGTAAGCCTCTGAATCACTCTCTTGAGGCTCTGCATCCCTCTCTTGAGCCTCTGCATCACTCCCAAGAGCCCTGCATCCCTTTCTTGTTCCTCTTTATCCCTCACTTGAGCCTCTGCATCCCTCTCTTGAGCCTCTGCATCACTCTCTTGAACTCCTGCATCCCTCTCATGAGCCTTTGCATCCCTCACTTGAGCCTTTGCATTACTCTCTTAAGCCTCTGCATCCCTCTCTTGAACCTCTACGTCACTCTCAAGAGCCTCTGCATCCCTCTCTTGGGCCTCTGCTTCCCTCACTTGAGCCTCTGCATCCCTCTCTTGAGCCCCTGCATCCCTCTCCAGAGCCTCTGCATCCCTCTCTTGAGCCTCTGCATCCCTCTCCTAAGCCTTTGCATCACTCTCTTAAGCCTCTGCATCACTCTCGTAAGCCTCTGAATCACTCTGTTGAGCCTCTGCATCACTCTCCTGAGCCTCTCAATCACTCTCTTGAGCCTCTGCATCCCTCTCTTAAGCCTCTGCATCATTCTCGTCAGCCTCTGCATCTCTCTCTTAAGCCTTTGCATCATTCTCAACAGCCTCTGCATTCCACTCTTAAGCCACTGCATCACTCTCTTGAGCCTTTGCATCACTCTCTTGAGCCTCTGCATCCCTCTCTTAAACCTCTACATCCCTCTCCTGAGCCTCTGCATCCCTCTCTTATCCCTCTGCAACAATCTCTACAGCCTCTGCAACCCTCTCTTAAGCCTTTGCATTATTCTCTACAGCCTCTGCATTCCACTCTTAAGCCACTGCATCACTCTCTTGAGCCTTTGCATCACTCTCTTGAGCCTCTGCATCCCTCTCTTAAGCCTCTACATCCCTCTCCTGAGCCTCTGCATCCCTCTCTTATCCCTCTGCAACAATCTCTACAGCCTCTGCAACCCTCTCTTCAGCCTCTGCATCACTCCCTTAAGCCTCTGCTCAAGAGAGTGATGCAGAGGCTCAAAAAGGGATGCAGAGGCTGAAGAGAGTGATTCAGATGCTCAAGAGAGGGATGCAGAGGCTCAAGAGAGTGATTCAGAGGCTCAAGAGAGTGACGCAGAGGCCTCAAGAGAGGGATTCAGAGGCTCAAGAGAGGGATGCAGAGGCTCAAGTGAGGGATGCAGAGGCACAAGAGAGGGATGCATAGGCTCTTGAGAGTGCTGCAGAGGCTCAAGAGAGGGATGCAAAGGCTCATGAGAGGGATGCAGGAGTTCAAGAGAGACATGCAGAGGCTCAAGAAAGGGATGCAGAGGCTTAAGAAAGTGATGCAGAGGCTCAAAAGAGGGATGCAGAGGCCTAAGAGGGTGATGCAGAGGCTCAAGAGAGTGATGCAGAGGCTCAATAGAGGGATGCAGAGGCTCAAGAGAGTGATAGAGAGGCTCAAGAGAGTGATTCAGGGGATTACGAGAGTGATGCAGAGGCTTTAGAGTGTTATGCAGAGGCTTACGAGAGTGATGCAGAGGCTTAAGTGAGTGGTGCATTGGCTCAAGAGAGGGATGAATAGGGTCAAGAGAGGGATGCAGAGGTTCAAGAGAGGTTAAAGGCTCAAGAGAGGGATGTAGATGATCATGAGAGGGATGCAGAGGCTTAAGAGAAGGATGTAGAGGCTTAAGAGAGGGATGCAGAGGCACAAGAGAATGATGCAGAGGCTCAAGAGAGTGATGCAGAGGATCAAGAGAGTGATGCAGAGGCTGAAGAGAGTGATGCAGAAGCTTGAGAGAGAGATGCAGAGGCTCAAAAGAAGGATGCAGAGTCTCAAGAGAGTGATTCAGAGGCTTACGAGAGTGATGCAGAGGCTTAAGAGAGTGATGCAGAGGCTTAAGAGGGGGGATGCAGAGGCTCCAGAGAGGGATGCAGGGGCTCAAGAGAGGGATGCAGAGGCTCAAGTGAGGGATGCAGAGGCACAAGAGAGGGATGCAGAGGCTCTTGAGAGTGACGCAGAGGCACAAGAAAGGGACGCAGAGGCACAAGAAAGGGACGCAGAGGCTCTTGGGAGTGATGCAGAGGCTCAAGAGAGTGATGCAGAGGATCAAGAGAGGGAAGCAGAGGCTCGAGAGAGTGATTCAGAGGCTTATGAGAGTGATTCAGAGGCTTACGAGAGTGATGCAGAGAATCAAGAGAGTGATGCAGAGGCTCGAGAGAGTTATGCAGAGGCCTCAAGAGAGTGATTCAGAGGCTTACGAGAGTGATGCAGAGGCTTAAGAGAGTGATGCAGAGGCTTAAGAGGGGGGGATGCAGAGGCTCCAGAGAGGGATGCAGGGGCTCAAGAGAGGGATGCAGAGGCTCAAGTGAGGGATGCAGAGGCACAAGAGAGGGATGCAGAGGCTCTTGAGAGTGACGCAGAGGCACAAGACAGGGACGCAGAGGCTCTTGGGAGTGATGCAGAGGCTCAAGAGAGTGATGCAGAGGATCAAGAGAGGGAAGCAGAGGCTCGAGAGAGTGATTTAGAGGCTTAAGAGAGTGATTCAGAGGCTTACGAGAGTGATGCAGAGAATCAAGAGAGTGATGCAGAGGCTCGAGAGAGTTATGCAGAGGCCTCAAGAGAGGGATTCAGAGGCTTAAGAGAGTGATGCAGAGGCTACAGAGAGTGTTGCAGAGGCTCAAGAGAGGGATGAACAGACTGAAGAGAGTGATGCAGAGGCTCAAGAGAGGGATACAGAGGCTCAAGAGAGTGATGCAGAGACATAAGAGAGTGATGCAGAGGCTCAAAAGAGTGATGCAGAGGCTCAAGAAAGGGATGCAGAGGCTGAAGAGAGTGATTCAGATGCTCAAGAGAGGGATGCAGAGGCTCAAGAGAGTGATTCAGAGGCTCAAGAGAGTGACGCAGAGGCCTCAAGAGAGGGATTCAGAGGCTCAAGAGAGGGATGCAGAGGCTCAAGTGAGGGATGCAGAGGCACAAGAGAGGGATGCATAGGCTCTTGAGAGTGCTGCAGAGGCTCAAGAGAGGGATGCAAAGGCTCATGAGAGGGATGCAGGAGTTCAAGTGAGAGATGCAGAGGCTCAAGAAAGGGATGCAGAGGCTTAAGAAAGTGATGCAGAGGCTCAAAAGAGGGATGCAGAGGCCTAAGAGGGTGATGCAGAGGCTCAAGAGAGTGATGCAGAGGCTCAATAGAGGGATGCAGTGGCTCAAGAGAGTGATAGAGAGGCTCAAGAGAGTGATTCAGGGGTTTACGAGAGTGATGCAGAGGCTTTAGAGAGTGATGCAGAGGCTTACGAGAGTGATGCAGAGGCTTAAGTGAGTGGTGCATTGGCTCAAGAGAGGGATGAATAGGGTCAAGAGAGGGATGCAGAGGTTCAAGAGAAGTTAAAGGCTCAAGAGAGGGATGTAGATGATCATGAGAGGGATGCAGAGGCTTAAGAGAAGGATGTAGAGGCTTAAGAGAGGGATGCAGAGGCACAAGAGAATGATGCAGAGGCTCAAGAGAGTGATGCAGAGGATCAAGAGAGTGATGCAGACGCTGAAGAGAGTGATGCAGAGGCTTTAGAGAGAGATGCAGAGGCTCAAGAGAAGGATGCAGAGGCTCAATAGAGTGATTCAGAGGCTTACGAGAGTGATGCAGAGGCTTAAGAGAGTGATGCAGAGGCTTAAGAGGGGGGATGCAGAGGCTCCAGAGAGGGATGCAGGGGCTCAAGAGAGGGATGCAGAGGCTCAAGTGAGGGATGCAGAGGCACAAGAGAGGGATGCAGAGGCTCTTGAGAGTGACGCAGAGGCACAAGAAAGGGACGCAGAGGCACAAGAAAGGGACGCAGAGGCTCTTGGGAGTGATGCAGAGGCTCAAGAGAGTGATGCAGAGGCTCGAGAGAGTTATGCAGAGGCCTCAAGAGAGGGATTCAGAGGCTTAAGAGAGTGATGCAGAGGCTGCAGAGAGTGTTGCAGAGGCTCAAGAGAGGGATGAAGAGACTGAACAGAGTGATGCAGAGGCTCAAGAGAGGGATACAGAGGCTCAAGAGAGTGATGCAGAGGCTCAAGAGAATGAGGCAGAGGCTTAAGAGATGGATGCAGAGCCACAAGAGAATGATGCAGAGGCTCAAGAGAGTGATGCAGAGGATCAAGAGTGTGATGCAGAGGCTGAAGAGAGAGATGCAGAGGCTTAAGAGAGTGATGCAGAAGCTCATGAGAGTGATGCAGAGGATCAAGAGAGGGATGCAGAGGCTGAAGAGAGTGATGCAGAGACTCAAGAGAGTGATGCAGAGGCTCAAGAGAGGGATGCAGAGGCTCAAGAGAGTGATGCAGAGGCTGAAAAGAGTGATGCAGAGACTCAAGAGAGTGATGCAGAGGCTCAAGAGAGGGATGCAGAGGCTCGAGGGAGTGATGCAGAGGATTAATAGAGGGATGCAGAGTCTCAAGAGAGTGATAGAGAGGCTTACGAGAGTGATGCTGAGAATCAAGAGAGTGATGCAGAGGCTCAAGAGAGTGATGCAGAGATTCAAGAGAGTGATGCAGAGGATCAAGAGAGGGATGCAGAGGTTTAAGAGAGTGATGCAGAGGCTCAAGAGAGTGATGCAGAGGCTCATGAGAGTGATGCCAGAGACTCAAGAAAGTGATGCAGAGGCTCAAGAGAGAGATGCAGAGGCTCAAGAGAGTGATGCAGAGGATTAATAGAGGGATGCAGAGGCTCAAGAGAGTGATAGAGAGGCTTACGAGAGTGATGCAGAGAATCAAGAGAGTGATGCAGAGACTCGAGAAAGTTATGCAGAGGCATCAAGAGAGGGATTCAGACTCTTAAGAGAGTGATGCAGACGCTGAAGAGAGTGTTGCAGAGGCTTAGGAGAGGGATGCAGAGGCTCAAGAGAGGGATGCAGAGGCTCAAGAGAGTGATGCAGAGGCTTAAGAGAGTGAGGCAGAGGCTTAGGAGAGAGATGCAGATGCTCAAGGGAGTAATGCAGAGGCTTAAGAGGGTGATGCAGAGGCTCAAAAGAGTGATGCAGAGGCTGGAGAGAGGGATGCAGGGGCTCAAGAGAGGAATGCAGATGATCAAGTGAGGGATGCAGAGGCACAAGAGAGGGATGCAGAGGCTCTTGAGAGTGATGCAGAGGCTCAAGAGAGGGATGCAGTGGCTTAAGAGAGTGATGCACAGGCTCAATAGAGGGATGCAGAGGCTCATGAGAGGGATGCAGAGGCTCAAGAGAGTGATGCAGAGGATCAAGAGAGGGAAGCAGAGGCTTGAGAGAGTGATACAGAGGCTAAAGAGAGTGATGCAGAGGCTCTGGAGAGTGATGCAGAGGCTTAAGAGAGTGATGCAGAGGCTTAAGAGAGGGATGCAGAGGCTCAAGAGAGGGATGCAGAGGCTCAATAGAGTGATTCAGAGGCTTACGAGAGTGATGCAGAATCTTAAGAGAGTGATGCAGAGGCTTAAGAGGGGGGATGCAGAGGCACCAGAGAGGGATGCAGGGGCTCAAAAGAGGGATGCAGAGGCTCAAGTGAGAGATGCAGAGGCACAAGAGAGGGATGCAGAGGCTCTTGGGAGTGACGCAGAGGCTCACGAGAAAGATGCAGACGCTTAAGAGAGTGATGCAAAGGCTCAGGAGAGGGATGAAGAGGCTCATGAGAAGGATGCAGGAGTTCAAGAGAGTGATGCAAAGGCTCAAGAAAGGGATGCAGAGGCTTAACAAAGTGTTGCAGATGTTGAAAAGAATGTTGCAGAGGCTTAAGAGAGGGATGCAGAGGCTCAATAGAGTGATGCAAAGGCTCAAGAGAGTGATGCAGAGGCTGAAGAGAGTGTTGCAGAGACTTAAGAGAGGGTTGCAGAGGCTTAAGAGAGGGTTACAGAGGCTCATGAGAGGGATGCAGAGGCTTAAGAGAGTGATGCAGAGGCTGAAGAGAGTGTTGCAGAGGCATAAGAGAGGGATGCAGAAGCTCAAGAAAGGGATGTAGAGGCTTAAGAAAGGGATGCAGAGGCTCAAGAGAGTGATGCAAAGGCTCAAGAGAGTGATGCAGAGGCTTAAGAGAGGAGTGCAGAGGCTGTAGAGAATGATGCAGAGGCTTAAGAGAGGGATGCAGAGGTTGAAGAGAATGATGCAGAGGCTTAAGAGAGGGATGCAGAGGCTCAAGAGAGTGATGGTGAGGCTCAAGAGAGTGATGCAGAGGCTCAACAGAGTGATTCAGAGACTTACGCGAGTGATGCAGAGGCTTAAGAGAGTGATGAAAAGGCTTAGGAGAGGGATGCAGAGGCTCAAGAGAGGGATTCAGAGGTTTACGAGAGTGATGCAGAGGCTTAAGAGAGTGATGCAGAGGCTTAAGAGGGGGGATGCAGAGGCTCCAGAGAGGGATGCAGGGGCTCAAGAGAGGGATGCAGAGGCTCAAGTGAGGGATGCAGAGGCACAAGAGAGGGATGCAGAGGCTCTTGAGAGTGACGCAGAGGCACAAGAAAGGGACGCAGAGGCACAAGAAAGGGACGCAGAGGCTCTTGGGAGTGATGCAGAGGCTCAAGAGAGTGATGCAGAGGATCAAGAGAGGGAAGCAGAGGCTCGAGAGAGTGATTCAGAGGCTTATGAGAGTGATTCAGAGGCTTACGAGAGTGATGCAGAGAATCAAGAGAGTGATGCAGAGGCTCGAGAGAGTTATGCAGAGGCCTCAAGAGAGTGATTCAGAGGCTTACGAGAGTGATGCAGAGGCTTAAGAGAGTGATGCAGAGGCTTAAGAGGGGGGGATGCAGAGGCTCCAGAGAGGGATGCAGGGGCTCAAGAGAGGGATGCAGAGGCTCAAGTGAGGGATGCAGAGGCACAAGAGAGGGATGCAGAGGCTCTTGAGAGTGACGCAGAGGCACAAGACAGGGACGCAGAGGCTCTTGGGAGTGATGCAGAGGCTCAAGAGAGTGATGCAGAGGATCAAGAGAGGGAAGCAGAGGCTCGAGAGAGTGATTTAGAGGCTTAAGAGAGTGATTCAGAGGCTTACGAGAGTGATGCAGAGAATCAAGAGAGTGATGCAGAGGCTCGAGAGAGTTATGCAGAGGCCTCAAGAGAGGGATTCAGAGGCTTAAGAGAGTGATGCAGAGGCTACAGAGAGTGTTGCAGAGGCTCAAGAGAGGGATGAACAGACTGAAGAGAGTGATGCAGAGGCTCAAGAGAGGGATACAGAGGCTCAAGAGAGTGATGCAGAGACATAAGAGAGTGATGCAGAGGCTCAAAAGAGTGATGCAGAGGCTCAAGAAAGGGATGCAGAGGCTGAAGAGAGTGATTCAGATGCTCAAGAGAGGGATGCAGAGGCTCAAGAGAGTGATTCAGAGGCTCAAGAGAGTGACGCAGAGGCCTCAAGAGAGGGATTCAGAGGCTCAAGAGAGGGATGCAGAGGCTCAAGTGAGGGATGCAGAGGCACAAGAGAGGGATGCATAGGCTCTTGAGAGTGCTGCAGAGGCTCAAGAGAGGGATGCAAAGGCTCATGAGAGGGATGCAGGAGTTCAAGTGAGAGATGCAGAGGCTCAAGAAAGGGATGCAGAGGCTTAAGAAAGTGATGCAGAGGCTCAAAAGAGGGATGCAGAGGCCTAAGAGGGTGATGCAGAGGCTCAAGAGAGTGATGCAGAGGCTCAATAGAGGGATGCAGTGGCTCAAGAGAGTGATAGAGAGGCTCAAGAGAGTGATTCAGGGGTTTACGAGAGTGATGCAGAGGCTTTAGAGAGTGATGCAGAGGCTTACGAGAGTGATGCAGAGGCTTAAGTGAGTGGTGCATTGGCTCAAGAGAGGGATGAATAGGGTCAAGAGAGGGATGCAGAGGTTCAAGAGAAGTTAAAGGCTCAAGAGAGGGATGTAGATGATCATGAGAGGGATGCAGAGGCTTAAGAGAAGGATGTAGAGGCTTAAGAGAGGGATGCAGAGGCACAAGAGAATGATGCAGAGGCTCAAGAGAGTGATGCAGAGGATCAAGAGAGTGATGCAGACGCTGAAGAGAGTGATGCAGAGGCTTTAGAGAGAGATGCAGAGGCTCAAGAGAAGGATGCAGAGGCTCAATAGAGTGATTCAGAGGCTTACGAGAGTGATGCAGAGGCTTAAGAGAGTGATGCAGAGGCTTAAGAGGGGGGATGCAGAGGCTCCAGAGAGGGATGCAGGGGCTCAAGAGAGGGATGCAGAGGCTCAAGTGAGGGATGCAGAGGCACAAGAGAGGGATGCAGAGGCTCTTGAGAGTGACGCAGAGGCACAAGAAAGGGACGCAGAGGCACAAGAAAGGGACGCAGAGGCTCTTGGGAGTGATGCAGAGGCTCAAGAGAGTGATGCAGAGGCTCGAGAGAGTTATGCAGAGGCCTCAAGAGAGGGATTCAGAGGCTTAAGAGAGTGATGCAGAGGCTGCAGAGAGTGTTGCAGAGGCTCAAGAGAGGGATGAAGAGACTGAACAGAGTGATGCAGAGGCTCAAGAGAGGGATACAGAGGCTCAAGAGAGTGATGCAGAGGCTCAAGAGAATGAGGCAGAGGCTTAAGAGATGGATGCAGAGCCACAAGAGAATGATGCAGAGGCTCAAGAGAGTGATGCAGAGGATCAAGAGTGTGATGCAGAGGCTGAAGAGAGAGATGCAGAGGCTTAAGAGAGTGATGCAGAAGCTCATGAGAGTGATGCAGAGGATCAAGAGAGGGATGCAGAGGCTGAAGAGAGTGATGCAGAGACTCAAGAGAGTGATGCAGAGGCTCAAGAGAGGGATGCAGAGGCTCAAGAGAGTGATGCAGAGGCTGAAAAGAGTGATGCAGAGACTCAAGAGAGTGATGCAGAGGCTCAAGAGAGGGATGCAGAGGCTCGAGGGAGTGATGCAGAGGATTAATAGAGGGATGCAGAGTCTCAAGAGAGTGATAGAGAGGCTTACGAGAGTGATGCTGAGAATCAAGAGAGTGATGCAGAGGCTCAAGAGAGTGATGCAGAGATTCAAGAGAGTGATGCAGAGGATCAAGAGAGGGATGCAGAGGTTTAAGAGAGTGATGCAGAGGCTCAAGAGAGTGATGCAGAGGCTCATGAGAGTGATGCCAGAGACTCAAGAAAGTGATGCAGAGGCTCAAGAGAGAGATGCAGAGGCTCAAGAGAGTGATGCAGAGGATTAATAGAGGGATGCAGAGGCTCAAGAGAGTGATAGAGAGGCTTACGAGAGTGATGCAGAGAATCAAGAGAGTGATGCAGAGACTCGAGAAAGTTATGCAGAGGCATCAAGAGAGGGATTCAGACTCTTAAGAGAGTGATGCAGACGCTGAAGAGAGTGTTGCAGAGGCTTAGGAGAGGGATGCAGAGGCTCAAGAGAGGGATGCAGAGGCTCAAGAGAGTGATGCAGAGGCTTAAGAGAGTGAGGCAGAGGCTTAGGAGAGAGATGCAGATGCTCAAGGGAGTAATGCAGAGGCTTAAGAGGGTGATGCAGAGGCTCAAAAGAGTGATGCAGAGGCTGGAGAGAGGGATGCAGGGGCTCAAGAGAGGAATGCAGATGATCAAGTGAGGGATGCAGAGGCACAAGAGAGGGATGCAGAGGCTCTTGAGAGTGATGCAGAGGCTCAAGAGAGGGATGCAGTGGCTTAAGAGAGTGATGCACAGGCTCAATAGAGGGATGCAGAGGCTCATGAGAGGGATGCAGAGGCTCAAGAGAGTGATGCAGAGGATCAAGAGAGGGAAGCAGAGGCTTGAGAGAGTGATACAGAGGCTAAAGAGAGTGATGCAGAGGCTCTGGAGAGTGATGCAGAGGCTTAAGAGAGTGATGCAGAGGCTTAAGAGAGGGATGCAGAGGCTCAAGAGAGGGATGCAGAGGCTCAATAGAGTGATTCAGAGGCTTACGAGAGTGATGCAGAATCTTAAGAGAGTGATGCAGAGGCTTAAGAGGGGGGATGCAGAGGCACCAGAGAGGGATGCAGGGGCTCAAAAGAGGGATGCAGAGGCTCAAGTGAGAGATGCAGAGGCACAAGAGAGGGATGCAGAGGCTCTTGGGAGTGACGCAGAGGCTCACGAGAAAGATGCAGACGCTTAAGAGAGTGATGCAAAGGCTCAGGAGAGGGATGAAGAGGCTCATGAGAAGGATGCAGGAGTTCAAGAGAGTGATGCAAAGGCTCAAGAAAGGGATGCAGAGGCTTAACAAAGTGTTGCAGATGTTGAAAAGAATGTTGCAGAGGCTTAAGAGAGGGATGCAGAGGCTCAATAGAGTGATGCAAAGGCTCAAGAGAGTGATGCAGAGGCTGAAGAGAGTGTTGCAGAGACTTAAGAGAGGGTTGCAGAGGCTTAAGAGAGGGTTACAGAGGCTCATGAGAGGGATGCAGAGGCTTAAGAGAGTGATGCAGAGGCTGAAGAGAGTGTTGCAGAGGCATAAGAGAGGGATGCAGAAGCTCAAGAAAGGGATGTAGAGGCTTAAGAAAGGGATGCAGAGGCTCAAGAGAGTGATGCAAAGGCTCAAGAGAGTGATGCAGAGGCTTAAGAGAGGAGTGCAGAGGCTGTAGAGAATGATGCAGAGGCTTAAGAGAGGGATGCAGAGGTTGAAGAGAATGATGCAGAGGCTTAAGAGAGGGATGCAGAGGCTCAAGAGAGTGATGGTGAGGCTCAAGAGAGTGATGCAGAGGCTCAACAGAGTGATTCAGAGACTTACGCGAGTGATGCAGAGGCTTAAGAGAGTGATGAAAAGGCTTAGGAGAGGGATGCAGAGGCTCAAGAGAGGGATGCAGAGGCTCAGGGCATAATATTGCATTTTAGGCAAGTTTTCTTGCGTTTGGTTTTGTACTAAAAATCTTCGAATTTAGCAATATTTTGACGTTTATCATCCTCTTTTCCTTTTTGTGATATAAAGAAAACATCATCGAATTCCGCAATATTTTATCGTTTTTTCACGTTTTTGTGAATATTCTGTTTATTGTTATTAATTCATTAAATATACGATAAAAATGATGCAAACACATAATTGATTAGAAATTAACAATAAATACTTCATTTTCAATCAACTATTTGTTTTTCGTTAAAATACTGAGTAAGATATTGAAAAGGGGAGAAGTTCTGTTTTTATTGCATATATCGACGTTTCAGCCGGATTAGAGCGGTTTTACGTGTACATCTTCCATCTGTAATATAAGCGGAAAATCATGATCATTTTAATTAATTCTAATGAAAACTCATTGATTTATATCATTTGTATTGGAAACAACATTGTCATATGTCTTTTCTTGGATCTAAATAATACGAAACCTCGCTCTATGATTTGAAGTTAAAATTTTTAAATTTGGTATAATAGTGACTTTTTTTACGTTTTTCATTTAGTGTGATTTTACGTATATATATTCGTTTTTACCAATATTTCGATACTACTTCATGTAGTATCACGATATGTGATTTGGCCTTCAAATCTCAGAATTTCGCATAATATTGCATTTTAAGCATATTTTCTTGCAATTTCCTTCGAACTAAAAATCATCGAATTTAGCAATATTTTGACGTTTATCATCCCCTTTTCCTTTATGTGATATAGAGAAAATATCATCGAATTAGGCAGTATTTTGCCGTTTTTCCACGTTTTTTGTGAATTTTCAGTTTATTGTTATTAATTCATTATATATACGATTAAAATGATGCAAACACATAATTGATTAGAAATTAACAATAAACACTTCATTTTCAATCAACTATTTGTTTCTCGGTAAAATACTGAGTAAGATATTGAAAAGGGGAGAAGTTCTGTTTTTATTGCATATATCGACGTTTCAGCCAGATTAGAGCGGTTTTACGTGTACATCTTCCATCTGTAATATAAGCGGAGAAGCAGGATCATTTTAGTTAATTCTAATGAAAACACATTGATTTTTATCATTTGTATTGGAAACAACATTGTCATATGTCTTTTCTTGGATCTAAATAATACGAAACCTCGCTCTATGAGTTAAAGTTAAAATCCTAAAATTTGGTAAAATAGTGACTTTTTTTCTCGTTTTTCATGTAGTGTGATTTTACGTAAATATATTCGTTTTTACCAATATTTTTATACTACTTCATGTAGTATCACGATATGTGATTTGGCCTTCAAATCTCAGAATTTCGCATAATATTGCATTTTAAGCATGTTCTCTTGCAATTTGTTTCGTACTAAAAATCATCGAATTTAGCAATATTTTGACGTTTATCATTCCCTTTTCCTTGATGTGATATAAACAAAATATCATAGAATAAGGCAGCATTTTGCCGTTTTTCCACGTTTTTGTGAATTTTCATTTAATTGTTATTAGTTCATTAAATATACGATAAAAATGATGCAAACACATAATTGATCAGAAATTAACAATAAATACTTCATTTTCAATCAACTATTTGTTTCTCGTTAAAATACTGAGTAAGATATAAAAAGTGGAGAAGTTCTGTTTATATTGCATATATCGACGTTTCAGCCGGATTAGAGTGGTTTTGCGTATACATCTTCCATCTGTAACATAAGCGGAAAATCAGGATCATTTTAGTTAATTCTAATGGAAACACATTGATTTTTATCATTTGTATTGGAAACAACATTGTCATATGTCTTTTCTTGGATCTAAATAATAAGAAACCTCGCTTTATGATTTGAAGTTAAAATCGTCAAATTTGGTAAAATAGTGACTTTTTTCACGTTTTTCATGTAGTGTGATTTTACGTAAATATTTTCGTTTTTACCAATATTTCGATACTACTTCAAAATTAGGCAAAATAGAATTAGGCAAAATATTGCCTAATTCGATGATATTTTCTTTAAATCACATTAAGGAAATGACGATTTTAAACGTCAAAATATTGCTAAATTCGATGATTTTTAGTAGAAAACCAAACGCAAGAAAACTTGTTTAAAATGCAATATTATGCGAAATTCTGAGATTTGAAGGCCAAATCACATATCGTGATACTACATGAAGTAGTATCGAAATATTGATAAAAACGACTATATTTACGTAAAATCACACTACATGAACAACGTAAAAAAAGTCACTATTTTACCAAATTTGAGGATTTTAACTTCAAATCATAGAGCGAGGCTTCGTATTATTTAAATCCAAGAAAAGACATATGACAATGTTGTTTCCAATACAAATGATAAAAATCAATGTGTTTTCATTAGAATTAACTAAAATGATCCTGATTTTCCGCTTATTTTACAGATGGAAGATGTACACGTACAACCGCTCTAACCCGGCTGAAACGTCGATATATGCAATAAAAACAGAACTTCTCCCCTTTTCAATATCTTACTCGGTATTTAACGAGAAACAAATAGTTGATTAAAAATTAAGTGTTTATTGTTAATTTCTAATCAATTATGTGTTTGCATCATTTTTATCGTATATTTAATGAATTAATAACAATAAACTGAAAATTCACAAAAACGTGGAAAAACGGCAAAATATTGCCTAATTCAAAGATATTTTCTTTGAATCACATAAAGGAAATGAGGATGATAAACGTCAAAATATTGCTAAATTCGATGATTTTTAGTACAAAACCAAACGCAAGAAAACTTACTCAAAATGCAATATTAAGCGAAATTCTGAGATTTGAAGGCCAAATCACATATCGTGATACTACATGAACTAGTATCGAAATATTGGTAAAAACGAATATATTTTCGTAAAATCACACTACATGAAAAACGTGAAAAAAGTCACTATTTTACCAAATTTGAGGATTTTAACTGCAAATCATAAAGCGAGGTTTCGTATTATTTAGATCCAAGAAAACAAATATGACAATGTTGTTTTCAATACAAATGATAAAAATCATTGTGTTTTCATTAGAATTAACTAAAATGATCCTGATTTTCCGCTTATATTACCGATGGAAGATGTATACGTAAAACCGCTCTAATCCGGCTGAAACATCGATATATGCAATAAAAACAGAACTTCTCCCCTTTTCAATATCTTATTCAGTATTTTAACGAGAAACAAATAGTTGATTGAAAATGAAGTATTTATTGTTAATTTCTGATCAATTATGTGTTTGCATCATTTTTATCGTATATTTAATGAATTAATAACAATAAACTGAAAATTCACAAAAACGCGGAAAAACGGCAAAATATTGCCTAATTCAAAGATATTTTCTTTGAATCACATAAAAGAAAAGAGGATGATAAACGTCAAAATATTGCTAAATTCGATGATTTTTAGTACAAAACCAAACGCAAGAAAACTTGTTTAAAATGCAATATTATGCGAAATTCTGAGATTTGAATGCCAAATCACATATCGTGATACTACATGAAGTAGTATCAAAATATTAGTAAAAACGAAAATATTTACGTAAAATCACACTACATGTGCAACGTGAAAAAAGTCACTGTTTTACCAAATTTGAGGATTTTAACTTAAGAGAGGCTTAAGAGAGGGATGCAGTGGCTCAAGCGAGGGATGCAAGGGCTCAGGAGAGGGATGGAGAGGCTCAAGAGAGGGAAGTAGAGGCTCAAGAGAGGGATGCAGGGGCTAAAGAGAGGGATGCAGAGGCTCAAGTGAGGGATGCAGAGGCCCAAGAGAGGGATGCAGAGGCTCTTGAGAGTGACGCAGAGGCTCAAGACAGGGCTTTAGAGGCTTAAGAGAGTGATTCAAATGCTCAGGAGAGGGATGCAGAGGCTCATGAGAGGGATGCAGGAGTTCAAGAGAGTGATGCAAATGCTTAAGAAAGGGATGCAGAGGCTTAAGAAAGTGATGCAGAGGCTGAAAAAAGTGTTGCAGAGGCTTAAGAGAGGGATGCAGAGGCTCAAGAGAGTGATGCAAAGGCTCAAGAGAGTGATGCTGAGGCTGAAGAGAGTGTTGCAGAGGCTTAAGAGAGGGATGCAGAGGCTCAAGAGAGGGATGTAGAGGCTTAAGAGTGGGATGCAGAGGCTCAAGAGAGTGATGCAAAGGCTCAAGAGAGTGATGCAGAGGCTTACGAGAGGGATGCAGAGGCTCAAGAGAGGGATGTAGAGGCTCAAGAGAGTGATGCAGAGACATAAGAGAGTGATGCAGAGGCTCAAGAGAGTGATGCAGAGGCTCAAGAAAGGGATGCAGAGGCTGAAGAGAGTGATTCAGATGCTCAAGAGAGGGATGCAGAGGCTCAAGAGAGTGATTCAGAGGCTCAAGAGAGTGACGCAGAGGCCTCAAGAGAGGGATTCAGAGGCTCAAGAGAGGGATGCAGAGGCTCAAGTGAGGGATGCAGAGGCACAAGAGAGGGATGCATAGGCTCTTGAGAGTGCTGCAGAGGCTCAAGAGAGGGATGTAAAGGCTCATGAGAGGGATGCAGGAGTTCAAGAGAGAGATGCAGAGGCTCAAGAAAGGGATGCAGAGGCTTAAGATTGTGATGCAGAGGCTCAAAAGAGGGATGCAGAGGCCTAAGAGGGTGATGCAGAGGCTCAAGAGAGTGATGCAGAGGCTCAATAGAGGGATGCAGAGGCTCAAGAGAGTGATAGAGAGGCTCAAGAGAGTGATTCAGGGGATTACGAGAGTGATGCAGAGGCTTTAGAGAGTGATGCAGAGGCTTACGAGAGTGATGCAGAGGCTTAAGTGAGTGGTGCATTGGCTCAAGAGAAGGATGAATAGGGTCAAGAGAGGGATGCAGAGGTTCAAGAGAGGTTAAAGGCTCAAGAGAGGGATGTAGATGATCATGAGAAAGATGCAGAGGCTTAAGAGAAGGATGTAGAGGCTTAAGAGAGGGATGCAGAGGCACAAGAGAATGATGCAGAGGCTCAAGAGAGTGATGCAGAGGATCAAGAGAGTGATGCAGAGGGTGAAGAGAGTGATGCAGAGGCTTAAGAGAGAGATGCAGAGGCTCAAGAGAAGGATGCAGAGGCTCAATAGAGTGATTCAGAGGCTTACGAGAGTGATGCAGAGGCTTAAGAGAGTGATGCAGATGATTAAGAGGGGGGATGCAGAGGCTCCAGAGAGGGATGCAGGGGCTCAAGAGAGGGATGCAGAGGCTCAAGTGAGGGATGCAGAGGCACAAGAGAGGGAGGCAGAGGCTCTTGAGAGTGACGCAGAGGCACAAGAAAGGGACGCAGAGGCTCTTGGGAGTGATGCAGAGGCTCAAGAGAGTGATGCAGAGGATCAAGAGAGGGAAGCAGAGGCTCCAGAGAGTGATTCAGAGGCTTATGAGAGTGATTCAGAGGCTTCCGAGAGTGATGCAGAGAATCAAGAGAGTGATGCAGAGGCTCGAGAGAGTTATGCAGAGGCCTCAAGAGAGGGATTCAGAGGCATAAGAGAGTGATGCAGAGGCTGCAGAGAGTGTTGCAGAGGCTCAAGAGAGGGATGAAGAGACTGAAGAGAGTGATGCAGAGGCTCAAGAGAGGGATACAGAGGCTCAAGAGAGTGATGCAGAGACATAAGAGAGTGATGCAGAGGCTACAGAGAGTGATGCAGAGGCTCAAGAAAGGGATGCAGAGGCTGAAGAGAGTGATCCAGATGCTCAAGAGAGGGATGCAGAGGCTCAAGAGAGTGATTCAGAGGCTCAAGAGAGTGACGCAGAGGCCTCAAGAGAGGGATTCAGAGGCTCAAGAGAGGGATGCAGAGGCTCAAGTGAGGGATGCAGAGGCACAAGAGAGGGATGCATAGGCTCTTGAGAGTGCTGCAGAGGCTCAAGAGAGGGATGCAAAGGCTCATGAGAGGGATGCAGGAGTTCAAGAGAGAGATGCAGAGGCTCAAGAAAAGGATGCAGAGGCTTAAGAAAGTGATGCAGAGGCTCAAAAGAGGGATGCAGAGGCCTAAGAGGGTGATGCAGAGGCTCAAGAGAGTGATGCAGAGGCTCAATAGAGGGATGCAGTGGCTCAAGAGAGTGATAGAGAGGCTCAAGAGAGTGATTCAGGGGATTACGAGAGTGATGCAGAGGCTTTAGAGAGTGATGCAGAGGCTTACGAGAGTGATGCAAAGGCTTAAGTGAGTGGTGCATTGGCTCAAGAGAGGGATGAATAGGGTCAAGAGAGGGATGCAGAGGTTCAAGAGAAGTTAAAGGCTCAAGAGAGGGATGTAGATGATCATGAGAGGGATGCAGAGGCGTAAGAGAAGGATGTAGAGGCTTAAGAGAGGGATGCAGAGGCACAAGAGAATGATGCAGAGGCTCAAGAGAGTGATGCAGAGGATCAAGAGAGTGATGCAGAGGCTGAAGAGAGTGATGCAGAGGCTTAAGAGAGAGATGCAGAGGCTCAAGAGAAGGATGCAGAGGCTCAATAGAGTGATTCAGAGGCTTACGAGAGTGATGCAGAGGCTTAAGAGAGTGATGCAGAGGCTTAAGAGGGGGGGGATGCAGAGGCTCCAGAGAGGGATGCAGGGGCTAAAGAGAGGGATGCAGAGGCTCAAGTGAGGGATGCAGAGGCACAAGAGAGGGATGCAGAGGCTCTTGAGAGTGACGCAGAGGCACAAGAAAGGGACGCAGAGGCTCTTGGGAGTGATGCAGAGGCTCAAGAGAGTGATGCAGAGGATCAAGAGAGGGAAGCAGAGGCTCGAGAGAGTGATTCAGAGGCTTATGAGAGTGATTCAGAGGCTTACGAGAGTGATGCAGAGAATCAAGAGAGTGATGCAGAGGCTCGAGAGAGTTATGCAGAGGCCTCAAGAGAGGGATTCAGAGGCTTAAGAGAGTGATGCAGAGGCTGCAGAGAGTGTTGCAGAGGCTCAAGAGAGGGATGAAGAGACTGAAGAGAGTGATGCAGAGGCTCAATAGAGGGATACAGAGGCTCAAGAGAGTGATGCAGAGGCTTAAGAGAGTGAGGCAGAGGCTTAAGAGATGGATGCAGAGGCACAAGAGAATGATGCAGAGGCTCAAGAGAGTGATGCAGAGGATCAAGAGAGTGATGCAGAGGCTGAAGAGAGTGATGCAGAGACTCAAGAGAGTGATGCAGAGGCTCAAGAGAGGGATGCAGAGGCTCAAGAGAGTGATGCAGAGGCTGAAGAGAGTGATGCAGAGACTCAAGAGAGTGATGCAGAGGCTCAAGAGAGGGATGCAGAGGCTCAAGGGAGTGATGCAGAGGATTAATAGAGGGATGCAGAGGCTCAAGAGAGTGATAGAGAGGCTTACGAGAGTGATGCAGAGAATCAAGAGAGTGATGCAGAGGCTCAAGAGAGTGATGCAGAGACTCAAGAGTGTGATGCAGAGGATCAAGAGAGGGATGCAGAGGTTTAAGAGAGTGATGCAGAGGCTCAAGAGAGTGATGCAGAGGCTCATGAGAGTGATGCCAGAGACTCAAGAAAGTGATGCAGAGGCTCAAGAGAGAGAAGCAGAGGCTCAAGAGAGTGATGCAGAGGATTAATAGAGGGATGCAGAGGCTCAAGAGAGTGATAGAGAGGCTTACGAGAGTGATGCAGAGAATCAAGAGAGTGATACAGAGACTCGAGAGAGTTATGCAGAGGCATCAAGAGAGGGATTCAGACTCTTAAGAGAGTGATGCAGACGCTGAAGAGAGTGTTGCAGAGGCTTAGGAGAGGGATGCAGAGGCTCAAGAGAGGGATGCAGAGGCTCAAGAGAGTGATGCAGAGGCTTAAGAGAGTGAGGCAGAGGCTTAGGAGAGAGATGCAGATGCTCAAGGGAGTAATGCAGAGGCTTAAGAGGGTGATGCAGAGGCTCAAAAGAGTGATGCAGAGGCTGGAGAGAGGGATGCAGGGGCTCATGAGAGGAATGCAGATGATCAAGTGAGGGATGCAGAAGCACAAGACAGGGATGCAGAGGCTCTTGAGAGTGATGCAGAGGCTCAAGAGAGGGATGCAGTGGCTTAAGAGAGTGATGCAAAGGCTCAATAGAGGGATGCAGAGGCTCATGAGAGGGATGCAGAGGCTCAAGAGAGTGATGCAGAGGATCAAGAGAGGGAAGCAGAGGCTTGAGAGAGTGATGCAGAGGCTAAAGAGAGTGATGCAGAGGCTCTGGAGAGTGATGCAGAGGCTTAAGAGAGTGATGCAGAGGCTTAAGAGAGGGATGCAGAGGCTCAAGAGAGGGATGCAGAGGCTCAATAGAGTGATTCAGAGGCTTACGAGAGTGATGCAGAATCTTAAGAGAGTGATGCAGAGGCTTAAGAGGGGGGATGCAGAGGCAGCAGAGAGGGATGCAGGGGCTCAAAAGAGGGATGCAGAGGATCAAGTGAGAGATGCAGAGGCACAAGAGAGGGATGCAGAGGCTCTTGGGAGTGACGCAGAGGCTCACGAGAAAGATGCAGACGCTTAAGAGAGTGATGCAAAGGCTCAGGAGAGGGATGCAGAGGCTCATGAGAAGGATGCAGGAGTTCAAGAGAGTGATGCAAAGGCTCAAGAAAGGGATGCAGAGGCTTAACAAAGTGTTGCAGATGTTGAAAAGAATGTTGCAGAGGCTTAAGAGAGGGATGCAGAGGCTCAATAGAGTGATGCAAAGGCTCAAGAGAGTGATGCAGAGGCTGAAGAGAGTGTTGCAGAGACTTAAGAGAGGGTTGCAGAGGCTTAAGAGAGGGTTACAGAGGCTCATGAGAGGGATGCAGAGGCTTAAGAGAGTGATGCAGAGGCTTAAGAGTGTGTTGCAGAAGCATAAGAGAGGGATGCAGAGGCTCAAGAAAGGGATGTAGAGGCTTAAGAAAGGGATGCAGAGGCTCAAGAGAGTGATGCAAAGGCTCAAGAGAGTGATGCAGAGGCTTACGAGAGGGATGCAGAGGCTCAAGAGAGGGATGTAGAGGCTCAAGAGAGTGATGCAGAGACATAAGAGAGGGATGCAGAGGCTCAAGAGAGTGATGCAGAGGCTCAAGAAAGTGATGCAGAGGCTGAAGAGAGTGATTCAGATGCTCAAGAGAGGGATGCAGAGGCTCAAGAGAGTGATTCAGAGGCTCAAGAGAGTGACGCAGAGGCCTCAAGAGAGGGATTCAGAGGCTCAAGAGAGGGATGCAGAGGCTCAAGTGAGGGATGCAGAGGCACAAGAGAGGGATGCATAGGCTCTTGAGAGTGCTGCAGAGGCTCAAGAGAGGGATGTAAAGGCTCATGAGAGGGATGCAGGAGTTCAAGAGAGAGATGCAGAGGCTCAAGAAAGGGATGCAGAGGCTTAAGAAAGTGATGCAGAGGCTCAAAAGAGGGATGCAGAGGCCTAAGAGGGTGATGCAGAGGCTCAAGAGAGTGATGCAGAGGCTCAATAGAGGGATGCAGAGGCTCAAGAGAGTGATAGAGAGGCTCAAGAGAGTGATTCAGGGGATTACGAGAGTGATGCAGAGGCTTTAGAGAGTGATGCAGAGGCTTACGAGAGTGATGCAGAGGCTTAAGTGAGTGGTGCATTGGCTCAAGAGAGGGATGAATAGGGTCAAGAGAGGGATGCAGAGGTTCAAGAGAGGTTAAAGGCTCAAGAGAGGGATGTAGATGATCATGAGAGGGATGCAGAGGCTTAAGAGAAGGATGTAGAGGCTTAAGAGAGGGATGCAGAGGCACAAGAGAATGATGCAGAGGCTCAAGAGAGTGATGCAGAGGATCAAGAGAGTGATGCAGAGGCTGAAGAGAGTGATGCAGAGAATCAAGAGAGTGATGCAGAGGCTCGAGAGAGTTATGCAGAGGCCTCAAGAGAGGGATTCAGAGGCATAAGAGAGTGATGCAGAGGCTGCAGAGAGTGTTGCAGAGGCTCAAGAGAGGGATGAAGAGACTGAAGAGAGTGATGCAGAGGCTCAAGAGAGGGATACAGAGGCTCAAGAGAGTGATGCAGAGACATAAGAGAGTGATGCAGAGGCTACAGAGAGTGATGCAGAGGCTCAAGAAAGGAATGCAGAGGCTGACGAGAGTGATTCAGATGCTCAAGAGAGGGATGCAGAGGCTCAAGAGAGTGATTCAGAGGCTCAAGAGAGTGACGCAGAGGCCTCAAGAGAGGGATTCAGAGGCTCAAGAGAGGGATGCAGAGGCTCAAGTGAGGGATGCAGAGGCACAAGAGAGGGATGCATAGGCTCTTGAGAGTGCTGCAGAGGCTCAAGAGAGGGATGCAAAGGCTCATGAGAGGGATGCAGGAGTTCAAGAGAGAGATGCAGAGGCTCAAGAAAAGGATGCAGAGGCTTAAGAAAGTGATGCAGAGGCTCAAAAGAGGGATGCAGAGGCCTAAGAGGGTGATGCAGAGGCTCAAGAGAGTGATGCAGAGGCTCAATAGAGGGATGCAGTGGCTCAAGAGAGTGATAGAGAGGCTCAAGAGAGTGATTCAGGGGATTACGAGAGTGATGCAGAGGCTTTAGAGAGTGATGCAGAGGCTTACGAGAGTGATGCAGAGGCTTAAGTGAGTGGTGCATTGGCTCAAGAGAGGGATGAATAGGGTCAAGAGAGGGATGCAGAGGTTCAAGAGAAGTTAAAGGCTCAAGAGAGGGATGTAGATGATCATGAGAGGGATGCAGAGGCGTAAGAGAAGGATGTAGAGGCTTAAGAGAGGGATGCAGAGGCACAAGAGAATGATGCAGAGGCTCAAGAGAGTGATGCAGAGGATCAAGAGAGTGATGCAGAGGCTGAAGAGAGTGATGCAGAGGCTTAAGAGAGAGATGCAGAGGCTCAAGAGAAGGATGCAGAGGCTCAATAGAGTGATTCAGAGGCTTACGAGAGTGATGCAGAGGCTTAAGAGAGTGATGCAGAGGCTTAAGAGGGGGGATGCAGAGGCTCCAGAGAGGGATGCAGGGGCTAAAGAGAGGGATGCAGAGGCTCAAGTGAGGGATGCAGAGGCACAAGAGAGGGATGCAGAGGCTCTTGAGAGTGACGCAGAGGCACAAGAAAGGGACGCAGAGGCTCTTGGGAGTGATGCAGAGGCTCAAGAGAGTGATGCAGAGGATCAAGAGAGGGAAGCAGAGGCTCGAGAGAGTGATTCAGAGGCTTATGAGAGTGATTCAGAGGCTTACGAGAGTGATGCAGAGAATCAAGAGAGTGATGCAGAGGCTCGAGAGAGTTATGCAGAGGCCTCAAGAGAGGGATTCAGAGGCTTAAGAGAGTGATGCAGAGGCTGCAGAGAGTGTTGCAGAGGCTCAAGAGAGGGATGAAGAGACTGAAGAGAGTGATGCAGAGGCTCAATAGAGGGATACAGAGGCTCAAGAGAGTGATGCAGAGGCTTAAGAGAGTGAGGCAGAGGCTTAAGAGATGGATGCAGAGGCACAAGAGAATGATGCAGAGGCTCAAGAGAGTGATGCAGAGGATCAAGAGAGTGATGCAGAGGCTGAAGAGAGTGATGCAGAGACTCAAGACAGTGATGCAGAGGCTCAAGAGAGGGATGCAGAGGCTCAAGAGAGTGATGCAGAGGCTGAAGAGAGTGATGCAGAGACTCAAGAGAGTGATGCAGAGGCTCAAGAGAGGGATGCAGAGGCTCAAGGGAGTGATGCAGAGGATTAATAGAGGGATGCAGAGGCTCAAGAGAGTGATAGAGAGGCTTACGAGAGTGATGCAGAGAATCAAGAGAGTGATGCAGAGGCTCAAGAGAGTGATGCAGAGACTCAAGAGAGTGATGCAGAGGATCAAGAGAGGGATGCAGAGGTTTAAGAGAGTGATGCAGAGGCTCAAGAGAGTGATGCAGAGGCTCATGAGAGTGATGCCAGAGACTCAAGAAAGTGATGCAGAGGCTCAAGAGAGAGAAGCAGAGGCTCAAGAGAGCGATGCAGAGGATTAATAGAGGGATGCAGAGGCTCAAGAGAGTGATGCAGAGACTCGAGAGAGTTATGCAGAGGCATCAAGAGAGGGATTCAGACTCTTAAGAGAGTGATGCAGACGCTGAAGAGAGTGTTGCAGAGGCTTAGGAGAGGGATACAGAGGCTCAAGAGAGGGATGCAGAGGCTCAAGAGAGTGATGCAGAGGCTTAAGAGAGTGAGGCAGAGGCTTAGGAGAGAGATGCAGATGCTCAAGGGAGTAATGCAGAGGCTTAAGAGGGTGATGCAGAGGCTCAAAAGAGTGATGCAGAGGCTGGAGAGAGGGATGCAGGGGCTCATGAGAGGAATGCAGATGATCAAGTGAGGGATGCAGAGGCACAAGACAGGGATGCAGAGGCTCTTGAGAGTGATGCAGAGGCTCAAGAGAGGGATGCAGTGGCTTAAGAGAGTGATGCAAAGGCTCAATAGAGGGATGCAGAGGCTCATGAGAGGGATGCAGAGGCTCAAGAGAGTGATGCAGAGGATCAAGAGAGGGAAGCAGAGGCTTGAGAGAGTGATGCAGAGGCTAAAGAGACTGATGCAGAGGCTCTGGAGAGTGATGCAGAGGCTTAAGAGAGTGATGCAGAGGCTTAAGAGAGGGATGCAGAGGCTCAAGAGAGGGATGCAGAGGCTCAATTGAGTGATTCAGAGGCTTACGAGAGTGATGCAGAATCTTAAGAGAGTGATGCAGAGGCTTAAGAGGGGGGATGCAGAGGCAGCAGAGAGGGATGCAGGGGCTCAAAAGAGGGATGCAGAGGCTCAAGTGAGAGATGCAGAGGCACAAGAGAGGGATGCAGAGGCTCTTGGGAGTGACGCAGAGGCTCACGAGAAAGATGCAGACGCTTAAGAGAGTGATGCAAAGGCTCAGGAGAGGGATGCAGAGGCTCATGAGAAGGATGCAGGAGTTCAAGAGAGTGATGCAAAGGCTCAAGAAAGGGATGCAGAGGCTTAACAAAGTGTTGCAGATGTTGAAAAGAATGTTGTAGAGGCTTAAGAGAGGGATGCAGAGGCTCAATAGAGTGATGCAAAGGCTCAAGAGAGTGATGCAGAGGCTGAAGAGAGTGTTGCAGAGACTTAAGAGAGGGTTGCAGAGGCTTAAGAGAGGGTTACAGAGGCTCATGAGAGGGATGCAGAGGCTTAAGAGAGTGATGCAGAGGCTTAAGAGAGTGTTGCAGAAGCATAAGAGAGGGATGCAGAGGCTCAAGAAAGGGATGTAGAGGCTTAAGAAAGGGATGCAGAGGCTCAAGAGAGTGATGCAAAGGCTCAAGAGAGTGATGCAGAGGCTTAAGAGAGGAGTGCAGAGGCTGTAGAGAATGATGCAGAGGCTTAAGAGAGGGATGCAGAGGCTGAAGAGAATGAAGCAGAGGCTTAAGAGAGGGATGCAGAGGCTCAAGAGAGTGATGGTGAGGCTCAAGAGAGTGATGCAGAGGCTCAACAGAGTGATTCAGAGACTTACGCGAGTGATGCAGAGGCTTAAGAGAGTGATGCAAAGGCTTAGGAGAGGGATGCAGAGGCTCAAGAGAGGGATGCAGAGGCTCAGGGTATAATATTGCATTTTAGGCAAGTTTTCTTGCGTTTGGTTTTGTACTAAAAATCTTCGAATTTAGCAATATTTTGACGTTTATCATCCTCTTTTCCTTTTTGTGATATAAAGAAAACATCATCGAATTCCGCAATATTTTATCGTTTTTTCACGTTTTTGTGAATATTCTGTTTATTGTTATTAATTCATTAAATATACGATAAAAATGATTAAATATGATTAAAGCCTCAAGAGAGTGATGCAGAGGCATCAATGATCAAAGGCTCAAGAGAGTGATGCAGAGGCTGAAGAGAGTGTTGCAGAGACTTAAGAGAGGGTTGCAGAGGCTTAAGAGAGGGTTACAGAGGCTCATGAGAGGGATGCAGAGGCTTAAGAGAGTGATGCAGAGGCTGAAGAGAGTGTTGCAGAGGCATAAGAGAGGGATGCAGAGGCTCAAGAAAGGGATGTAGAGGCTTAAGAAAGGGATGCAGAGGCTCAAGAGAGTGATGTAAAGGCTCAAGAGAGTGATGCAGATGCTTAAGAGAGGAGTGCAGAGGCTGTAGAGAATGATGCAGAGGCTTAAGAGAGGGATGCAGAGGCTGAAGAGAATGATGCAGAGGCTTAAGAGAGGGATGCAGAGGCTCAAGAGAGTGATGGTGAGGCTCAAGAGAGTGATGCAGAGGCTCAACAGAGTGATTCAGAGACTTACGCGAGTGATGCAGAGGCTTAAGAGAGTGATGCAAAGGCTTAGGAGAGGGATGCAGAGGCTCAAGAGAGGGATGCAGAGGCTCAGGGCATAATATTGCATTTTAGGCAAGTTTTCTTGCGTTTGGTTTTGTACTAAAAATCTTCGAATTTAGCAATATTTTGACGTTTATCATCCTCTTTTCCTTTTTGTGATATAAAGAAAACATCATCGAATTCCGCAATATTTTATCGTTTTTTCACGTTTTTGTGAATATTCTGTTTATTGTTATTAATTCATTAAATATACGATAAAAATGATGCAAACACATAATTGATTAGAAATTAACATTAAATACTTCATTTTCAATCAACTATTTGTTTTTCGTTAAAATACTGAGTAAGATATTGAAAAGAGGAGAAGTTCTGTTTTTATTGCATATATCGACGTTTCAGCCGGATTAGAGCGGTTTTACGTGTACATCTTCCATCTGTAATATAAGCGGAAAATCATGATCATTTTAATTAATTATAATGAAAACTCATTGATTTATATCATTTGTATTGGAAACAACATTGTCATATGTCTTTTCTTGGATCTAAATAATACGAAACCTCGCTCTATGATTTGAAGTTAAAATTTTTAAATTTGGTATAATAGTGACTTTTTTTACGTTTTTCATTTAGTGTGATTTTACGTATATATATTCTTTTTTACCAATATTTCGATACTACTTCATGTAGTATCACGATATGTGATTTGGCCTTCAAATCTCAGAATTTCGCATAATATTGCATTTTAAGCATATTTTCTTGCAATTTCCTTCGAACTAAAAATCATCGAATTTAGCAATATTTTGACGTTTATCATCCTCTTTTCCTTTATGTGATATAGAGAAAATATCATCGAATTAGGCAGTATTTTGCCGTTTTTCCACGTTTTTTGTGAATTTTCAGTTTATTGTTATTAATTCATTATATATACGATTAAAATGATGCAAACACATAATTGATTAGAAATTAACAATAAACACTTCATTTTCAATCAACTATTTGTTTCTCGGTAAAATACTGAGTAAGATATTGAAAAGGGGAGAAGTTCTGTTTTTATTGCATATATCGACGTTTCAGCCAGATTAGAGCGGTTTTACGTGTACATCTTCCATCTGTAATATAAGCGGAGAAGCAGGATCATTTTAGTTAATTCTAATGAAAACACATTGATTTTTATCATTTGTATTTGAAACAACATTGTCATATGTCTTTTCTTGGATCTAAATAATACGAAACCTCGCTCTATGAGTTAAAGTTAAAATCCTAAAATTTGGTAAAATAGTGACTTTTTTTCTCGTTTTTCATGTAGTGTGATTTTACGTAAATATATTCGTTTTTACCAATATTTCGATACTACTTCATGTAGTATCACGATACGTGATTTGGCCTTCAAATCTCAGAATTTCGCATAATATTGCATTTCAAGCAAGTTTTATGGCGTTTAGCTTTTTACTAAAAATCATCAAATTTAGCAATATTTTGACGTTTATCATCCTCTTTTCCTTTTTGTGATATGAAGAAAATATCATCGAATTAGGCAATATTTTGCCGTTTTTCCACGTTTTTGTGAATATTCAGTTTATTGTTATTAATTCATTAAATATACGATAAAAATGATGCAAACACATAATTGATTAGAAATTAACATTTAATACTTCATTTTCAATCAACTATTTGTTTCTCGTTAAAATACTGATTAAGATATTGAAAAGGGGAGAAGTTCAGTTTTTATTGCATATATCGACGTTTCAACCGGATTAGAGCGGTTTTACGTGTACATCTTCCATCTGTAATATATGCGGAAAATCAGGATCATTTTAGTTAATTCTAATTAAAACACATTGATTTTTATCATTTGTATTGGAAACAACATTGTCATATGTCTTTTCTTGGATCTAAATAATACGAAACCTCGCTCTATGATTTAAAGTTAAAATCGTTTAATTTGGTAAAATAGTGACTTTTTTCTCGTTTTTCATGTAGTTTGATTTTACGTAAATATATTCGTTTTTACCAATATTTTGATACTACTTCATGTAGTATCACGATATGTGATTTGGCCTTCAAATCTCAGAATTTCGCATAATATTGCATTTTAAGCATGTTCTCTTGCAATTTGTTTCGTACTAAAAATCATCGAATTTAGCAATATTTTGACGTTTATCATTCCCTTTTCCTTGATGTGATATAAACAAAATATTATAGAATAAGGCAGCATTTTGCCGTTTTTCCACGTTTTTGTGAATTTTCATTTAATTGTTATTAGTTCATTAAATATACGATAAAAATGATGCAAACACATAATTGATCAGAAATTAACAATAAATACTTCATTTTCAATCAACTATTTGTTTCTCGTTAAAATACTGAGTAAGATATAAAAAGTGGAGAAGTTCTGTTTATATTGCATATATCGACGTTTCAGCCGGATTAGAGTGGTTTTACGTATACATCTTCCATCTGTAATATAAGCGGAAAATCAGGATCATTTTAGTTAATTCTAATGAAAACACATTGATTTTTATCATTTGTATTGGAAACAACATTGTCATATGTCTTTTCTTGGATCTAAATAATAATAAACCTCGCTTTATGATTTGAAGTTAAAATCGTCAAATTTGGTAAAATAGTGACTTTTTTCACGTTTTTCATGTAGTGTGATTTTACGTAAATATTTTCGTTTTTACCAATATTTCGATACTACTTCAAAATTAGGCAAAATAGAATTAGGCAAAATATTGCCTAATTCGATGATATTTTCTTTAAATCACATTAAGGAAATGACGATGATAAACGTCAAAATATTGCTAAATTCGATGATTTTTAGTAGAAAACCAAACGCAAGAAAACTTGTTTAAAATGCAATATTATGCGAAATTCTGAGATTTGAAGGCCAAATCACATATCGTGATACTACATGAAGTAGTATCGAAATATTGATAAAAACGACTATATTTACGTAAAATCACACTACATGAACAACGTAAAAAAAGTCACTATTTTACCAAATTTGAGGATTTTAACTGCAAATCATAAAGCGAGGTTTCGTATTATTTAGATCCAAGAAAACAAATATGACAATGTTGTTTTCAATACAAATGATAAAAATCATTGTGTTTTCATTAGAATTAACTAAAATGATCCTGATTTTCCGATTATATTACCGATAGAAGATGTATACGTAAAACCGCTCTAATCCGGCTGAAACATCGAAATATGCAATAAAAACAGAACTTCTCCCCTTTTCAATATCTTACTCGGTATTTAACGAGAAACAAATAGTTGATTGAAAATTAAGTGTTTATTGTTAATTTCTAATCAATTATGTGTTTGCATCATTTTTATCGTATATTTAATGAATTAATAACAATAAACTGAAAATTCACAGAAACGTGGAAAAACGGCAAAATATTGCCTAATTCAAAGATATTTTCTTTGAATCACATAAAGGAAATGAGGATGATAAACGTCAAAATATTGCTAAATTCGATGATTTTTAGTACAAAACCAAACGCAAGAAAACTTACTCAAAATGCAATATTATGCGAAATTCTGAGATTTGAAGGCCAAATCACATATCGTGATACTACATGAAGTAGTATCGAAATATTGGTAAAAACGAATATATTTTCGTAAAATCACACTACATGAAAAACGTGAAAAAAGTCACTATTTTACAAAATTTGAGGATTTTAACTGCAAATCATAAAGCGAGGTTTCGTATTATTTAGATCCAAGAAAACAAATATGACAATGTTGTTTTCAATACAAATGATAAAAATCATTGTGTTTTCATTAGAATTAACTAAAATGATCCTGATTTTCCGATTATATTACCGATAGAAGATGTATACGTAAAACCGCTCTAATCCGGCTGAAACATCGAAATATGCAATAAAAACAGAACTTCTCCCCTTTTCAATATCTTATTCAGTATTTTAACGAGAAACAAATAGTTGATTGAAAATGAAGCATTTATTGTTAATTTCTGATCAATTATGTGTTTGCATCATTTTTATCGTATATTTAATGAATTAATAACGATAAACTGAAAATTCACAAAAACGCGGAAAAACGGCAAAATATTGCCTAATTCAAAGATATTTTCTTTGAATAACATAAAGGAAAAGAGGATGATAAACGTCAAAATATTGCTAAATTCGATGATTTTTAGTACAAAACCAAACGCAAGAAAACTTGTTTAAAATGCTATATTATGCGAAATTCTGAGATTTGAATGCCAAATCACATATCGTGATACTACATGAAGTAGTATCAAAATATTAGTAAAAACGAATATATTTACGTAAAATCACACTACATGTGCAACGTGAAAAAAGTCACTGTTTTACCAAATTTGAGGATTTTAACTTAAGAGAGGCTTAAGAGAGGGATGCAGTGGCTCAAGCGAGGGATGCAAAGGCTCAGGAGAGGGATGGAGAGGCTCAAGAGAGGGAAGTAGAGGCTCAAGAGAGGGATGCAGGGGCTAAAGAGAGGGATGCAGAGGCTCAAGTGAGGGATGCAGAGGCCCAAGAGAGGGATGCAGAGGCTCTTGAGAGTGACGCAGAGGCTCAAGACAGGGATTTAGAGGCTTAAGAGAGTGATTCAAATGCTCAGGAGAGGGATGCAGAGGCTCATGAGAGGGATGCAGGAGTTCAAGAGAGTGATGCAAATGCTTAAGAAAGGGATGCAGAGGCTTAAGAAAGTGATGCAGAGGCTGAAAAAAGTGTTGCAGAGGCTTAAGAGAGGGATGCAGAGGCTCAAGAGAGTGATGCAAAGGCTCAAGAGAGTGATGCTGAGGCTGAAGAGAGTGTTGCAGAGGCTTAAGAGAGGGATGCAGAGGCTCAAGAGAGGGATGTAGAGGCTTAAGAGTGGGATGCAGAGGCTCAAGAGAGTGATGCAAAGGCTCAAGAGAGTGATGCAGAGGCTTAAGAGTGGGATGCAGAGGCTCAAGAGAGGGATGTAGAGGCTCAAGAGAGTGATGCAGAGACATAACAGAGTGATGCAGAGGCTCAAGAGAGTGATGCAGAGGCTCAAGTCAGGGATGCAGAGGCTGAAGAGAGTGATTCAGATGCTCAAGAGAGGGATGCAGAGGCTCAAGAGAGTGATTCAGAGGCTCAAGAGAGTGACGCAGAGGCCTCAAGAGAGGGATTCAGAGGCTCAAGAGAGGGATGCAGAGGCTCAAGTGAGGGATGCACAGGCACAAGAGAGGGATGCATAGGCTCTTGAGAGTGCTGCAGAGGCTTAAGAAAGTGATGCAGAGGCTCAAAAGAGGGATGCAGAGGCCTAAGAGGGTGATGCAGAGGCTCAAGAGAGTGATGCAGAGGCTCAATAGAGGGATGCAGAGGCTCAAGAGAGTGATAGAGAGGCTCAAGAGAGTGATTCAGGGGATTACGAGAGTGATGCAGAGGCTTTAGAGAGTGATGCAGAGGCTTACGAGAGTGATGCAGAGGCTTAAGTGAGTGGTGCATTGGCTCAAGAGAGGGATGAATAGGGTCAAGAGAGGGATGCAGAGGTTCAAGAGAGGTTAAAGGCTCAAGAGAGGGATGTAGATGATCATGAGAGGGATGCAGAGGCTTAAGAGAAGGATGTAGAGGCTTAAGAGAGGGATGCAGAGGCACAAGAGAATGATGCAGAGGCTCAAGAGAGTGATGCAGAGGATCAAGAGAGTGATGCAGAGGCTGAAGAGAGTGATGCAGAGGCTTAAGAGAGAGATGCAGAGGCTCAAGAGAAGGATGCAGAGGCTCAATAGAGTGATTCAGAGGCTTACGAGAGTGATGCAGAGGCTTAAGAGAGTGATGCAGAGGATTAAGAGGGGGGATGCAGAGGCTCCAGAGAGGGATGCAGGGGCTCAAGAGTGGGATGCAGAGGCTCAAGTGAGGGATGCAGAGGCACAAGAGAGGGAGGCAGAGGCTCTTGAGAGTGACGCAGAGGCACAAGAAAGGGACGCAGAGGCTCTTGGGAGTGATGCAGAGGCTCAAGAGAGTGATGCAGAGGATCACGAGAGGGAAGCAGAGGCTCGAGAGAGTGATTCAGAGGCTTATGAGAGTGATTCAGAGGCTTACGAGAGTGATGCAGAAAATCAAGAGAGTGATGCAGAGGCTCGAGAGAGTTATGCAGAGGCCTCAAGAGAGGGATTCAGAGGCATAAGAGAGTGATGCAGAGGCTGCAGAGAGTGTTGCAGAGGCTCAAGAGAGGGATGAAGAGACTGAAGAGAGTGATGCAGAGGCTCAAGAGAGGGATACAGAGGCTCAAAAGAGTGATGCAGAGACATAAGAGAGTGATGCAGAGGCTACAGAGAGTGATGCAGAGGCTCAAGAAAGGGATGCAGAGGCTGAAGAGAGTGATTCAGATGCTCAAGAGAGGGATGCAGAGGCTCAAGAGAGTGATTCAGAGGCTCAAGAGAGTGACGCAGAGGCCTCAAGAGAGGGATTCAGAGGCTCAAGAGAGGGGATGCAGAGGCTCAAGTGAGGGATGCAGAGGCACAAGAGAGGGATGCATAGGCTCTTGAGAGTGCTGCAGAGGCTCAAGAGAGGGATGCAAAGGCTCATGAGAGGGATGCAGGAGTTCAAGAGAGAGATGCAGAGGCTCAAGAAAAGGATGCAGAGGCTTAAGAAAGTGATGCAGAGGCTCAAAAGAGGGATGCAGAGGCCTAAGAGGGTGATGCAGAGGCTCAAGAGAGTGATGCAGAGGGTCAATAGAGGGATGCAGTGGCTCAAGAGAGTGATAGAGAGGCTCAAGAGAGTGATTCAGGGGATTACGAGAGTGATGCAGAGGCTTTAGAGAGTGATGCAGAGGCTTACGAGAGTGATGCAGAGGCTTAAGTGAGTGGTGCATTGGCTCAAGAGAGGGATGAATAGGGTCAAGAGAGGGATGCAGAGGTTCAAGAGAAGTTAAAGGCTCAAGAGAGGGATGTAGATGATCATGAGAGGGATGCAGAGGCTTAAGAGAAGGATGTAGAGGCTTAAGAGAGGGATGCAGAGGCACAAGAGAATGATGCAGAGGCTCAAGAGAGTGATGCAGAGGATCAAGAGAGTGATGCAGAGGCTGAAGAGAGTGATGCAGAGGCTTAAGAGAGAGATGCAGAGGCTCAAGAGAAGGATGCAGAGGCTCAATAGAGTGATTCAGAGGCTTACGAGAGTGATGCAGAGGCTTAAGAGAGTGATGCAGAGGCTTAAGAGGGGGGATGCAGATGCTCCAGAGAGGGATGCAGGGGCTCAAGAGAGGGATGCAGAGGCTCAAGTGAGGGATGCAGAGGCACAAGAGAGGGATGCAGAGGCTCTTGAGATTGACGCAGAGGCACAAGAAAGGGACGCAGAGGCTCTTGGGAGTGATGCAGAGGATCAAGAGAGTGATGCAGAGGCTTAAGAGATGGATGCAGAGGCACAAGAGAATGATGCAGAGGCTCAAGAGAGTGATGCAGAGGATCAAGAGAGTGATGCAGAGGCTGAAGAGAGTGATGCAGAGACTCAAGAGAGTGATGCAGAGGCTCAAGAGAGGGATGAAAAGGCTCAAGAGAGTGATGCAGAGACTGAAGAGAGTGATGCAGAGACTCAAGAGAGTGATGCAGAGGCTCAAGAGAGGGATGCAGAGGCTCAAGGGAGTGATGCAGAGGATTAATAGAGGGATGCAGAGGCTCAAGAGAGTGATAGAGAGGCTTACGAGAGTGATGCAGAGAATCAAGAGAGTGATGCAGAGGCTCAAGAGAGTGATGCAGAGACTCAAGAGAGTGATGCAGAGGATCAAGAGAGGGATGCAGAGGTTTAAGAGAGTGATGCAGAGGCTCAAGAGAGTGATGCACAGGCTCATGAGAGTGATGCCAGAGACTCAAGAAAGTGATGCAGAGGCTCAAGAGAGAGATGCAGAGGCTCAAGAGAGTGATAGAGAGGCTTACGAGAGTGATGCAGAGAATCAAGAGAGTGATGCAGAGACTCGAGAGAGTTATGCTGAAGCTTCAAGAGAGGGATTCAGACTCTTAAGAGAGTGATGCAGACGCTGAAGAGAGTGTTGCAGAGGCTTAGGAGAGGGATGCAGAGGCTCAAGAGAGGGATGCAGAGGCTCAAGCGAGTGATGCAGAGGCTTAAGAGAGTGAGGCAGAGGCTTAGGAGAGAGATGCAGATGCTCAAGGGAGTAATGCAGAGGCTTAAGAGGGTGATGCAGAGGCTCAAAAGAGTGATGCAGAGGCTGGAGAGAGGGATGCAGGGGCTCAAGAGAGGAATGCAGATGATCAAGTGAGGGATGCAGAGGCACAAGACAGGGATGCAGAGGCTCTTGAGAGTGATGCAGAGGCTCAAGAGAGGGATGCAGTGGCTTAAGAGAGTGATGCAAAGGCTCAATAGAGGGATGCAGAGGCTCATGAGAGGGATGCAGAGGCTCAAGAGAGTGATGCAGAGGATCAAGAGAGGGAAGCAGAGGCTTGAGAGAGTGATGCAGAGGCTAAAGAGAGTGATGCAGAGGCTCTGGAGAGTGATGCAGAGGCTTAAGAGAGTGATGCAGAGGCTTAAGAGAGGGATGCAGAGGCTCAAGAGAGGGATGCAGAGGCTCAATAGAGTGATTCAGAGGCTTACGAGAGTGATGCAGAATCTTAAGAGAGTGATGCAGAGGCTTAAGAGGGGGGATGCAGAGGCACCAGAGAGGGATGCAGGGGCTCAAAAGAGGGATGCAGAGGCTCAAGTGAGAGATGCAGAGGCACAAGAGAGGGATGCAGAGGCTCTTGGGAGTGACGCAGAGGCTCACGAGAAAGATGCAGACGCTTAAGAGAGTGATGCAAAGGCTCAGGAGAGGGATGCAGAGGCTCATGAGAAGGATGCAGGAGTTCAAGAGAGTGATGCAAAGGCTCAAGAAAGGGATGCAGAGGCTTAACAAAGTGTTGCAGAAGCATAAGAGAGGGATGCAGAGGCTCAAGAAAGGGATGTAGAGGCTTAAGAAAGGGATGCAGAGGCTCAAGAGAGTGATGCAAAGGCTCAAGAGAGTGATGCAGAGGCTTAAGAGAGGAGTGCAGAGGCTGTAGAGAATGATGCAGAGGCTTAAGAGAGGGATGCAGAGGCTGAAGAGAATGATGCAGAGGCTTAAGAGAGGGATGCAGAGGCTCAAGAGAGTGATGGTGAGGCTCAAGAGAGTGATGCAGAGGCTCAACAGAGTGATTCAGAGACTTACGCGAGTGATGCAGAGGCTTAAGAGAGTGATGAAAAGGCTTAGGAGAGGGATGCAGAGGCTCAAGAGAGGGATGCAGAGGCTCAGGGCATAATATTGCATTTTAGGCAAGTTTTCTTGCGTTTGGTTTTGTACTAAAAATCTTCGAATTTAGCAATATTTTGACGTTTATCATCCTCTTTTCCTTTTTGTGATATAAAGAAAACATCATCGAATTCCGCAATATTTTATCGTTTTTTCACGTTTTTGTGAATATTCTGTTTATTGTTATTAATTCATTAAATATACGATAAAAATGATGCAAACACATAATTGATTAGAAATTAACATTAAATACTTCATTTTCAATCAACTATTTGTTTTTCGTTAAAATACTGAGTAAGATATTCAAAAGGGGAGAAGTTCTGTTTTTATTGCATATATCGACGTTTCAGCCGGATTAGGTCGGTTTTACGTGTACATCTTCCATCTGTAATATAAGCGGAAAATCATGATCATTTTAATTAATTCTAATGAAAACTCATTGATTTATATCATTTGTATTGGAAACAACATTGTCATATGTCTTTTCTTGGATCTAAATAATACGAAACCTCGCTCTATGATTTGAAGTTAAAATTTTTAAATTTGGTATAATAGTGACTTTTTTTACGTTTTTCATTTAGTGTGATTTTACGTATATATATTCGTTTTTACCAATATTTCGATACTACTTCATGTAGTATCACGATATGTGATTTGGCCTTCAAATCTCAGAATTTCGCATAATATTGCATTTTAAGCATATTTTCTTGCAATTTCCTTCGAACTAAAAATCATCGAATTTAGCAATATTTTGACGTTTATCATCCCCTTTTCCTTTATGTGATATAGAGAAAATATCATCGAATTAGGCAGTATTTTGCCGTTTTTCCACGTTTTTTGTGAATTTTCAGTTTATTGTTATTAATTCATTATATATACGATTAAAATGATGCAAACACATAATTGATTAGAAATTAACAATAAACACTTCATTTTCAATCAACTATTTGTTTCTCGGTAAAATACTGAGTAAGATATTGAAAAGGGGAGAAGTTCTGTTTTTATTGCATATATCGACGTTTCAGCCAGATTAGAGCGGTTTTACGTGTACATCTTCCATCTGTAATATAAGCGGAGAAGCAGGATCATTTTAGTTAATTCTAATGAAAACACATTGATTTTTATCATTTGTATTGGAAACAACATTGTCATATGTCTTTTCTTGGATCTAAATAATACGAAACCTCGCTCTTTGAGTTAAAGTTAAAATCCTAAAATTTGGTAAAATAGTGACTTTTTTTCTCGTTTTTCATGTAGTGTGATTTTACGTAAATATATTCGTTTTTACCAATATTTCGATACTACTTCATGTAGTATCACGATACGTGATATGGCCTTCAAATCTCAGAATTTCGCATAATATTGCATTTCAAGCAAGTTTTCTGGCGTTTGGTTTTTTACTAAAAATCATCAAATTTAGCAATATTTTGCCGTTTATCATCCTCTTTTCCTTTTTGTGATATGAAGAAAATATCATCGAATTAGGCAATATTTTGCCGTTTTTCCACGTTTTTGTGAATATTCAGTTTATTGTTATTAATTCATTAAATATACGATAAAAATGATGCAAACACATAATTGATTAGAAATTAACATTTAATACTTCATTTTCAATCAACTATTTGTTTCTCGTTAAAATACTGATTAAGATATTGAAAAGGGGAGAAGTACAGCTTTTATTGCATATATCGACGTTTCAGCCGAATTAGAGCGGTTTTACGTGTACATCTTCCATCTGTAATATAAGCGGAGAAGCAGGATCATTTTAGTTAATTCTAATGAAAACACATTGATTTTTATCATTTGTATTGGAAACAACATTTTCATATGTCTTTTCTTGGATCTAAATAATACGAAACCTCGCTCTATGATTTAAAGTTAAAATCGTTTAATTTGGTAAAATAGTGACTTTTTTCTCGTTTTTCATGTAGTTTGATTTTACGTAAAATATTCGTTTTTACCAATATTTTGATACTACTTCATGTAGTATCACGATATGTGATTTGGCCTTCAAATCTCAGAATTTCGCATAATATTGCATTTTAAGCATGTTCTCTTGCAATTTGTTTCGTACTAAAAATCATCGAATTTAGCAATATTTTGACGTTTATCATTCCCTTTTCCTTGATGTGATATAAACAAAATATCATAGAATAAGGCAGCATTTTGCCGTTTTTCCACGTTTTTGTGAATTTTCATTTAATTGTTATTAGTTCATTAAATACACGATAAAAATGATGCAAACACATAATTGATCAGAAATTAACAATAAATACGGCTCAAGAGAATGATGCAGAGGCTCAAGAGAGTGATTCAGAGGCTCAAGAGAGTGATGCAGAGGCATAAGAGAGTGATGAATAGGCTTAAGAGAGGGGATGGAGAGGCTCAAGAGAGGGATGCAGAGGCTAAAGAGAGGGATGCAGTGGCTCAAGAGAGTGATGCAAAGGCTCAATAGAGGGATGCAGAGGCTCATGAGAGGGATGCAGGAGTTCAAGAGAGGGATGCAGAGGCTCAAGCGAGTGATTCAGATGCTTACGAGAGTGATGCAGAGGCTTAAGAGGGCGATGCAGAGGCTCAAGCGAGGGATGCAGAGGCTCAAGCGAGGGATGCAGAGGCTCTTGGGAGTGATGCAGAGGCTCAATAGAGGGATGCAGAGGCTCAAGAGAGTGATTCAGAGGCTTACGAGAGTGATGCAAAGGCTTAAGAGAGTGATGCAGAGGCTTAAGAAAGTGATGCAGAGGATCAAGAGGGATGCAGAGGCTTAAAAGCGTGATGCAGAGGCTCAAGAGAGTGATGCAAAGGCTCAAGAGAGTGATGCAGATGTTGAAGAGAGTGTTGCAGAGACCTAAGAGAGGGTTGCAAGGGCTCATTAGTGGGATGTAGAGGCTTAAGAGAGTGATGCAGAGGCTGAAGAGAGTGTTGCAGAGGCATTAGAGAGGGATGCAGAGGCTCAAGAGAGTGATGCAAAGGCTCAAGAGAGTGATGCAGAGGCTTAAGAGAGGAATGCAGAGGCTGTAGAGAATGATGCAGAGGCTTAAAAGAGGGATGCAGAGGCTGAAGAGAATGATGCAGAGGCTTAAGGGAGGGATGCAGAGGCTCAAGAGAGTGATGGAGAGGCTCAAGAGAGTGATGCAGAGGCTCAACAGAGTGATTCAGAGGCTTACGAGAGTGATGCAGAGGCTTAAGAGAGTGATGCAAAGGCTTAAGAGAGGGATGTAGAGGCTCAAGAGAGGGATGCAGACGCTCAGGAGAGGGATGCAGGGGCTCAAGAGAGGGATGCAGAGGCTCAAGTGTGGGATGCAGAGGCACAAGAGAGGGATGTAGAGGCTTAAGAGAGGGATGCAGAGGCTGGAGAAAGTGATGCAAAGGCTCAAGAGAGTGATGCAGAGGCTTAGGAGAGGAATGCAGAGGCTGTAGAGAACGATGCAGAGGCTTAAGAGAGGAATGCAGAGGCTGAAGAGAATGATGCAGAGGCTTAAGAGAGGGATGCAGAGGCTTAAGAGACTGATGGAGAGGCTCAAGAGAGTGATGCAGAGGCTCAACAGAGTGATTCAGAGGCTTATGAGAGTGATGCAGAGGCTTTTGCATCAGTGACCAAATAAAAATAGTGACTTTTTTCTCGTTTTTCATGTCGTGTTATTTTACGTAAATATATTCGATTTTACCAATATTTCGATACTACTTCATGTAGTATCACGATACGTGATTTGGCCTTCAAATCTCAGAATTTCGCATAATATTGCCTTTTAAGCAAGTTTTCTTCCGTTTGGTTTTGTACTAAAAATCATCGAATTTAGCAATATTTTGCCGTTTTTCAACATTTTTGTGAATTTTCAGTTTATTGTTATTAATTCATTAAATATACGATAAAAATGATGCAAACACATAACTGATTAGAAATTAACATTAAATACTTCATTTTCAATCAACTATTTGTTTTTCGTTAAAATACTGAGTAAGATATTGAAAAGGGGAGAAGTTCTGTTTTTATTGCATATATCGACGTTTCAGCCGGATTAGAGCGGTTTTACGTGTACATCTTCCATCTGTAATATAAGCGGAAAATCATGATCATTTTAATTAATTCTAATGAAAACTCATTGATTTATATCATTTGTATTGGAAACAACATTGTCATATGTCTTTTCTTGGATCTAAATAATACGAAACCTCGCTCTATGATTTGAAGTTAAAATTTTTAAATTTGGTATAATAGTGACTTTTTTTACGTTTTTCATTTAGTGTGATTTTACGTATATATATTCGTTTTTACCAATATTTCGATACTACTTCATGTAGTATCACGATATGTGATTTGGCCTTCAAATCTCAGAATTTCGCATAATATTGCATTTTAAGCATATTTTCTTGCAATTTCCTTCGAACTAAAAATCATCGAATTTAGCAATATTTTGACGTTTATCATCCCCTTTTCCTTTATGTGATATAGAGAAAATATCATCGAATTAGGCAGTATTTTGCCGTTTTTCCACGTTTTTTGTGAATTTTCAGTTTATTGTTATTAATTCATTATATATACGATTAAAATGATGCAAACACATAATTGATTAGAAATTAACAATAAACACTTCATTTTCAATCAACTATTTGTTTCTCGGTAAAATACTGAGTAAGATATTGAAAAGGGGAGAAGTTCTGTTTTTATTGCATATATCGACGTTTCAGCCAGATTAGAGCGGTTTTACGTGTATCTCTTCCATCTGTAATATAAGCGGAAAATCAGGATCATTTTAGTTAATTCTAATGAAAACACATTGATTTTTATCATTTGTATTGGAAACAACATTGTCATATGTCTTTTCTTGGATCTAAATAATACGAAACCTCGCTCTATGAGTTAAAGTTAAAATCCAAAAATTTGGTAAAATAGTGACTTTTTTTCTCGTTTTTCATGTAGTGTGATTTTACGTAAATATATTCGTTTTTACCAATATTTCGATACTACTTCATGTAGTATCACGATACGTGATATGGCCTTCAAATCTCAGAATTTCGCATAATATTGCATTTCAAGCAAGTTTTCTGGCGTTTGGTTTTTTACTAAAAATCATCAAATTTAGCAATATTTTGCCGTTTATCATCCTCTTTTCCTTTTTGTGATATGAAGAAAATATCATCGAATTAGGCAATATTTTGCCGTTTTTCCACGTTTTTGTGAATATTCAGTTTATTGTTATTAATTCATTAAATATACGATAAAAATGATGCAAACACATAATTGATTAGAAATTAACATTTAATACTTCATTTTCAATCAACTATTTGTTTCTCGTTAAAATACTGATTAAGATATTGAAAAGGGGAGAAGTACAGCTTTTATTGCATATATCGACGTTTCAGCCGAATTAGAGCGGTTTTACGTGTACATCTTCCATCTGTAATATAAGCGGAAAATCAGGATCATTTTAGTTAATTCTAATTAAAACACATTGATTTTTATCATTTGTATTGGAAACAACATTGTCATATGTCTTTTCTTGGATCTAAATAATACGAAACCTCGCTCTATGATTTAAAGTTAAAATCGTTTAATTTGGTAAAATAGTGACTTTTTTCTCGTTTTTCATGTAGTTTGATTTTACGTAAATATATTCGTTTTTACCAATATTTTGATACTACTTCATGTAGTATCACGATATGTGATTTGCCCTTCAAATCTCAGAATTTCGCATAATATTGCATTTTAAGCATGTTCTCTTGCAATTTGTTTCGTACTAAAAATCATCGAATTTAGCAATATTTTGACGTTTATCATTCCCTTTTCCTTGATGTGATATAAACAAAATATCATAGAATAAGGCAGCATTTTGCCGTTTTTCCACGTTTTTGTGAATTTTCATTTAATTGTTATTAGTTCATTAAATATACGATAAAAATGATGCAAACACATAATTGATCAGAAATTAACAATAAATACGGCTCAAGAGAATGATGCAGAGGCTCAAGAGAGTGATTCAGAGGCTCAAGAGAGTGATGCAGAGGCATAAGAGAGTGATGAATAGGCTTAAGAGAGGGGATGGAGAGGCTCAAGAGAGGGATGCAGAGGCTAAAGAGAGGGATGCAGTGGCTCAAGAGAGTGATGCAAAGGCTCAATAGAGGGATGCAGAGGCTCATGAGAGGGATGCAGGAGTTCAAGAGAGGGATGCAGAGGCTCAAGCGAGTGATTCAGATGCTTACGAGAGTGATGCAGAGGCTTAAGAGGGCGATGCAGAGGCTCAAGCGAGGGATGCAGAGGCTCAAGCGAGGGATGCAGAGGCTCTTGGGAGTGATGCAGAGGCTCAATAGAGGGATGCAGAGGCTCAAGAGAGTGATTCAGAGGCTTACGAGAGTGATGCAAAGGCTTAAGAGAGTGATGCAGAGGCTTAAGAAAGTGATGCAGAGGATCAAGAGGGATGCAGAGGCTTAAAAGCGTGATGCAGAGGCTCAAGAGAGTGATGCAAAGGCTCAAGAGAGTGATGCAGATGCTGAAGAGAGTGTTGCAGAGACCTAAGAGAGGGTTGCAAGGGCTCATTAGTGGGATGTAGAGGCTTAAGAGAGTGATGCAGAGGCTGAAGAGAGTGTTGCAGAGGCATTAGAGAGGGATGCAGAGGCTCAAGAGAGTGATGCAAAGGCTCAAGAGAGTGATGCAGAGGCTTAAGAGAGGAATGCAGAGGCTGTAGAGAATGATGCAGAGGCTTAAAAGAGGGATGCAGAGGCTGAAGAGAATGATGCAGAGGCTTAAGGGAGGGATGCAGAGGCTCAAGAGAGTGATGGAGAGGCTCAAGAGAGTGATGCAGAGGCTCAACAGAGTGATTCAGAGGCTTACGAGAGTGATGCAGAGGCTTAAGAGAGTGATGCAAAGGCTTAAGAGAGGGATGTAGAGGCTCAAGAGAGGGATGCAGACGCTCAGGAGAGGGATGCAGGGGCTCAAGAGAGGGATGCAGAGGCTCAAGTGTGGGATGCAGAGGCACAAGAGCGGGATGCAGAGGCTCATGAGAGTGACGCTGAGGCTCAAGAGAGAGAGATGCAGAGGCTTAAGAGAGGGATGCAGGAGTTCAAGAGAGTGATGCAAAGGCTCAAGAGAGTGAAGCAGAGGCTGAAGAGAGTGTTGCAGAGGCTTAAGAGAGGGATGCAGAGGCTCAAGAGAGTGATGCAAAGGCTCAAGAGAGTGATGCAGAGGCTGATGAGAGTGTTGCAGAGGTTTAAGAGAGGGTTGCAGGGGCTCATGAGAGGGATGTAGAGGCTCAAGAGAGTGATGCAGAGGCTGAAGAGAGTGTTGCAGAGGCATAAGAGTGGGATGCAGAGGCTCAAGAGAGGGATGTAGAGGCTTAAGAGAGGGATGCAGAGGCTGGAGAAAGTGATGCAAAGGCTCAAGAGAGTGATGCAGAGGCCTAGGAGAGGAATGCAGAGGCTGTAGAGAACGATGCAGAGGCTTAAGAGAGGAATGCAGAGGCTGAAGAGAATGATGCAGAGGCTTAAGAGAGGGATGCAGAGGCTTAAGAGACTGATGGAGAGGCTCAAGAGAGTGATGCAGAGGCTCAACAGAGTGATTCAGAGGCTTATGAGAGTGATGCAGAGGCTTTTGCATCAGTGACCAAATAAAAATAGTGACTTTTTTCTCGTTTTTCATGTCGTGTTATTTTACGTAAATATATTCGATTTTACCAATATTTCGATACTACTTCATGTAGTATCACGATACGTGATTTGGCCTTCAAATCTCAGAATTTCGCATAATATTGCCTTTTAAGCAAGTTTTCTTCCGTTTGGTTTTGTACTAAAAATCATCGAATTTAGCAATATTTTGCCGTTTTTCAACGTTTTTGTGAATTTTCAGTTTATTGTTATTAATTCATTAAATATACGATAAAAATGATGCAAACACATAACTGATTAGAAATTAACTATAAATACTTCATTTTCAATCAACTATTTGTTTCTCGTTAAAATACTGAGTAAGATATTGAAAAGGGGAGAAGATCAGTTTTTATTGCATATATCGACGTTTCAGCCGGATTAGAGCGGTTTTACGTGTATATCTTCCATTTGTAATATAAGCGGAAAATCAGGATCATTTTAGTTAATTCTAACGAAGACACATTGATTTTTATCATTTGTATTGGAAACAACATAATCATATGTCTTTTCTTGGATCTAAATAATACGAAATCTCGCTCTATGATTTGAAGTTAAAATCCTCAAATTTGGTAAAATAGTGACTTTTCTACGTTTTTCATGTAGTGTGATTTTACGTAAATATATTCGTTTCTACCAATATTTCGATACTACTTCATGTATAATCACGATATGTAATTTGGCCTTCAAATCTCAGAATTTCGCATAATATTGCATTTTAAGCATGTTTTCTTGCAATTTCTTTCGTACTAAAAATCATCGAATTTTGTTGGAAATTTCCAACACTAAATACAACACTCTTGTATTCTCATTAATTACTACTAATTCTACTAATCATTGTAGTGATTAAAATTAACCCAACGTAGAGTTCACATGTACTAATAATTACATCTGTACAATAAGGCTAGAATTCTTATGTCACCCGACGCCAGTATTGCGTCAGATTCCATTGTAATAAACACATTTATATCCAATGTGTCTGAGAATTGAATTTGATTCTCTATAAACAACGGTGTTCTGTGTGATAATTAATTACAGATAAACTGATCTCCAACTAAAGCCAAATAGAGCGTTTATAGTTGTAGCTGTTATCTAGTAATAAAATTAACGTCACGCGTGAATGCCCTGGAGAGATTATAATTCTTCTCCATTGTTCGTTTACTATCATAAAACGGGCAAATAATAATATTTAACTCCTCAAAATAATAAACCCGTCATAACCCGAGCATTTCAAGCACAACTGCGAGAAATGATAATATCCATAACCATCCATAATAATATCCATATTTGTTTAACAAACGCGGGATGCGGAGCGAGGCGGAAGAGACGCCAGTCCACGTGTTGAAGCGCTCACGAGTAGACGTGTTCACGTGGTGCTCACGAGGAGACGCCATTACCCAGCCATCAGGGTAAACGCCATCAAATCTCCAGAAGAAAGTCGCCACTGTGAGGTGTGAAGAACCTTTGCAGACAATACCTTCACCTGGTGTCAGTGTCATTTACGGAACCTGTTAAATTTGGTTCTATGTAACTCTACGTGACCGGCCAGTGAAGCGCGTCAGTGTCTAGGATAGGCTAGACCGGAGCCTAGGACGCGACCTTCGGCAAGCCTTAACTTACACAGTGCCCATATTAGCTAAGTACCTTGATCCTTGTTTGATGCATCAGATAGGGGGTGGGTTTATAGCTGGGTAGCTTGTCGTGACGACGTATGACAACTAAAAACCACAGGTTATTATTTTCCTGATGTTTAATCACGTTTTCTTGAATATAGATTCCTAGTAGTTTAATTTGTTACTACTGAAATTAATTTGATTTACAGCGTGGGTGAAGAATTCTCCGAGCTGTCATTTCTCATGTTAATCACCTCCCAGTGTTCCATGACGAGTCCAGGAGAATCAGAAGATTAGTCGTAACTAACTTCTAAGGAATCGTCATTAAGCTAAGATTTCTTTGTATTCCTTGATTATTATCTGTACTCTTTACATGCAGAACTACTAAAAATCATCGAATTTAGCAATATTTTAACGTTTATCATCCACTTTTCCTTTATGTGATATAAAGAAAATATCGTCGAATTAGGCAATATTTTGCCGTTTTTCCACGTTTTTGTGAATTTTCAGTTTATTGTTATTAACTCATTAAATATACGATAATAATGATGAAAACACATAATTGATTAGAAATTAACTATAAATACTCCATTTTCAATCAACTATTTGTTTCTCGTTAAAATACTGAGTAAGATATTGAAAAGGGAAGAAGATCTGTTTTTATTGCATATATCGACGTTTCATCCGGATTAGAGCGGTTTTACGTGTACATCTTCCATCTGTAATATAAGCGGAAAATCAGGATCATTTTAGTTAATTCTAATGATTCAGAGGCTTACGAGAGTGATGCAGAGGCTTATGTGAGTGATGCAGAGGCTCATGAGAGTGATGCAGAGGATCAAGAGAGGGAAGCAGAGGCTTAAGAGAGTGATGCAGAGGCTGAAGAGAGTGATGCAGAGGCTCTAGAGAGTGATGCAGAGGCTCAAGAGAGTGATGCAGAGGCTCAAGAGAGTGATGCAGAGGAACAAGAGAGTGATGCAGAGGCTCGAGAGAGTGATTCAGTTGCTTACGAGAGTGATGCAGAGAATCAAGAGAGTGATGAGTGAGAGTGATGAGTGATGAGTGATCCCTCTCTTAAGCCTCTGCAACACTCTCCTCAGCCTCAGCATCACTCTCTTGAGCCTTTGCATCACTCTCTTGAGCCTCTGCATCTCTCTCTTAAGCCTCTGCAACACTCTTTTCAGCCTCTGCATCACTTTCTTAAGCCTCTGCATCCCTTTCTTAAGTCTTTGCATCACTCCCCTGAACTCCTACATCCCTTTCATGAGCCTCTGCATCCCTCTCCTGTGCCTTTGCATCACTCTCTTAAGCCTCTGCATCCCTCTCTTGAGCCTCTGCGTCACTCTCAAGAGTCTGCATCCATCTCTTGGGCCTCTGCATCCCTAACCTGAGCCTCTGCATCCCTCTCTTGAGCCCCTGCATCCCTCTCTTAAGCCTCTGCATCAATCTCTTAAGCTTCTGCATCACTCTCTTAAGCCTCTGAATCACTCTCTTGAGCCTCTGCATCCCCCTCCTAAGCCTCTGCCTCTCTCTCTTAAGCCTCTGAATCACTCTCTTGAGCCTCTGCATCACCCTCTTAAGCCTCTGCATTACTCTCTTGAGCCTCTGCATCCCTCTCCTAAGCGTCTGCCTCACTCTCTTAAGCCTCTGCATCACTCTCTTGAGCCTCTGCAAAGGCCGAAGGGAGTGATGCAGAGGCTTAAAAGAGTGATGCAGAGGCTGAAGAGAGTGTTGCAGAGGCTCAAGAGAGAGAGACAGAGGCTCAAGAGAGTGATGAAGAGGCTAAAAAGAGTTATGCAGAGGATCAAGAGAGTGATGCAGAGGCTTATGAGAGTGATGCAGAGGATCAAGATAGGGATGCAGAGGCTCAGGAGAGTGATGCAGAGGCTCAAGAGAGTGATGCAGAGGCTCCAGAGAGTGATGCAGAAGCTCAAGAGAGTGATGCAGAGGCTCAAGAGAATGATGCAGAGGCTCAAGAGATTGATGCAGAGGCTCAAGAGAATGATGCAGAGGCTCAAGAGAGGAATGCAGAGGATTAAGAGAGTGATGCAAAGGCTCAAGAGAGTGATGCAGAGGCCTAGGAGAATGATGCAGTGGCTCAAGAGAGGGATGCAGAGGATGAAGAAAGTTATTCAGAGGCTCAAGAGAGGGATGCAGACGCCCAAGAGAGTGATTCAGAGGCTTACGAGAGTAATGCAGAGGCTTAAGACAGTGATGCAGAGGCTTAGGAGAGGGGTGTAGAGGCTCAATAGAGTGATGCAGAGGCTCAAGAAAGTGATGCAGAAGCCTAGGAAAATGATGCAGAACCTCAAGAGAGGGATGCAGAGGCTGAAGAGAGTGATGCAGAGGCTCAAGAGAGGGATGCAGAGGCTCAAGAGAGGGATGCAGAAGCTCAAGAGAGTGATGCAGAGACTCAAGAGAGTTATGCAGAGGCTGAAGAGAGTGATGCAGAGGCTTAAGAGAGGGATGCAGAGGTTCAAGAGAGGGATGCAGAGGTTTGAGAGTGGGATGCAGGGGCTCAAGAGATGGATGCAGAGGCTCAAGAGAGGGATGCAGTTTCTCTTGAGAGTGATGCAGAGGGTCAAGAGAGGGATGCAGAGGCTAAAGAGTGTTGCAAAGGCTCAAGAGAGGGATGCAGAGGCTCATAAGAGGAATGCATGAGTTGAAGAGAGGGATGCAGAGGCTCAAGAGAGAGATGCAGAGGCTTAAGAGGAGGATGCAGAGGCTCAAGAGAGTGATGCAGAGGCTCAAGAGAGGGATGATGAGGCTCCAAAGAGGGATGCAGAGGCTAAAGAGAGTGATGCAGAGGCTGAAGAGAGAGATGCAGAAGCTTAAGAGAGTGATGCAGAGGCTCAAGAGAATGATGTAGAGGCTTCAGAGAGGGATGCAGAGGCTCAACAGAATGATGCAGATGCTCAAGAGAGTGATGCAGAAGATCAAGAGAGGGATGCAGAGGCTTAAGAGATTGATGCAGAGGCCGAAGAGAGTGATGAAGAGGCTTAGGAGAGTGATGCAGAGGCGAAGGAGAGTGTTGCAAAGGCTCAAGAGAGAGAGATGCAGAGGCTCAAGAGAGTGATGCAGAGGCAAAAAAGAGTTATGCAGATTCTCAGGAGAGTAATGCAGAGGCTTACGAGAGTGATGCAGAGGTTCAAGAGAGGGATGCAGAGGCTTAGCTGAGTGATGCAGAGGCTGATGAGTGTTGCAGAGGCTCAAGAGAGTGATGCAGAGGCTCGAGAGAGTGATGCAGAGGCTCAAGAGAGTGATGCAGAAGCTCAAGAGAGTGATGCAGAGGCTAAAGAGTGTTGCAAAGGCTCAAGAGAGGGATGCAGAGGCTCATGAGAGGAATGCATGAGTTGAAGAGAGGGATGCAGAGGCTCAAGAGAGTGATGCAGAGGCTTAAGAGGAGGATGCAGAGGCTCAAGAGAGTGATGCAGAGGCTCAAGAGAGGGATGATGAGGCTCCAGAGAGGGATGCAGAGGCTAAAGAGAGTGATGCAGAGGCTGAAGAGAGAGATGCAGAAGCTTAAGAGAGTGATGCAGAGGCTCAAGAGAATGATGTAGAGGCTTAAGAGAGGGATGCAGAGGCTCAACAGAATGATGCAGAGGCTCAAGAGAGTGATGCAGAAGATCAAGAGAGGGATGCAGAGGCTAAAGAGAGTGATGCAGAGGCCGAAGAGAGTGATAAAGAGGCTTAAGAGAGTGATGCAGAGGCTGAAGAGAGTGTTGCAAAGGCTCAAGAGAGAGAGAGATGCAGAGGCTCAAGAGAGTGATGCAGAGGCAAAAAAGAGTTATGCAGATTCTCAGGAGAGTAATGCAGAGGCTTACGAGAGTGATGCAGAGGTTCAAGAGAGGGATACAGAGGCTTAGCTGAGTGATGCAGAGGCTGATGAGTGTTGCAGAGGCTAAGGAGAGGGATGCAGAGGCTCAAGAGAGTGATGCAGAGGCTCGAGAGAGTGATGCAGAGGCTCAAGAGAGTGATGTAGAAGCTCAAGAGAGTGATGCAGAGGCTCAAGAGAGTGATGCAGAGGCTTAAGAGAGTGATGCAGAGGCCTAGGAGAATGATGCAGAGGCTCAAGAGTGGGATGCAAAGGTTGATGAGAGTGATGCAGAGGCTCAAGAGAGAGATGCAGATGCTCAAGAGAGTGATTCAGAAGCTTACGAGAGTGATGAAGAGGCTTAAGAGAGTGATGCAGAGGCTCAAGAGAGTGATGCAGAGGCTCAAGAGAGTGATGCAGAGTCTCAGGATAGGGATGCAGAGGCTTAACAGAGTGTTGAAGGCTGAAGAGTGTTGCAGAGGCTTAAGAGAGGGATATAGAGGCTCAAGAGAGTGATGCAGAGGCTTAAAACAGTGATGCAAAGGTTCAAGAAAGTGATGCAGAGGCCTAGGAGAATGATTCAGAGGCTCAAGAGAGGGATGCAGACGCTTAAGACAGTGATGCAGAGGCTTAGGAGAGGGATGTAGAGGCTGAAGAGAGTGATGCAGAGCCTGAAGAGAGTGATGCAGAGGCTTAGGAGAGGGATGACGAGGCTCAAGAGAGTGATGCAGAGGCTCATTCAGAGATGGATGTAGATGCTCAAGAGAGTAATGCAGAGGCTCAAGAGAGTGATTCAGAGGCTCAAGAGAGTGATGCAGAGGATCAGGAGAGTGATGCAGAGGCTCAAGAGAGTGATGCAGAGGATCAAGAGAGGGAAGCAGAGGCTCAAGAGAGTGATGCAGAGACCGAAGTGAGTGATGCAGAGGCTTAAGCGAGTGATGCAGAGGCTGATGAGAGTGTTGCAGAGGCTCAAGTGAGAGATGCAGAGGCTCATGAGAGTGATGAAGAGGCTAAAAAGAGTTATGCAGAGGCTCAAGAAAGTGATGCAGAGGCTTATGAGAGAGATGCAGAGGATCAAGATAGAGATGCAGAGGCTTAAGAGAGTGATGCAGAGGCTGAAGAGATTGTCACAGAGGCTTAGGAGAGGGATGCAGAGGCTCAGGAGAGTGACGCAGAGGCTCAAGAGAGTGATGCAGAGGCTGAAGAGAGTGATGCAGAGGCTCCAGAGAGTGACGCAGAGGCTCAAGAGAGTGATGCAGAGGCTCAAGAGAGTGATGCAGAGGCTAAAGAGAGTGATGCAGAGGCTCAGGAGAATGATGCAGAGGCTTAAGAGAGTGATGCAAAGGCTCAAGAAAGTGATGCAGAGGCGTAGGAGAATGATGCAGAGGCTGAAGAGAGGGATGCAGAGGATGAAGAGAGTGATGCAGACGCTGAAGAGAGGATGCAGAAGCTCAAGAGAGGGATGCAGAAGCTCACGAGAGTGATTCAGAGGTTTACGAGAGTGATGCAGAAGCTTAAGACAGTGATGCAGAGGCTTAGGAGAGGGATGTAGAGGCTCAAGAGAGTGATGCAGAGGCTCAAGAGAGTGATGCAGAGGCCTACGAGAATGATGCAGAGGCTCAAGAGAGGGATGCAGAGGCTGAAGAGAGTGATGCAGACGCTGAAGAGAGGGATGCAGAGGCTCAAGAGAGGGATGCAAAAGTTCAAGAGAGTAATGCAGTTACTCAAGAGAGATATGCAGAGGCTGAAGAGAGTGATGCAGAGGCTTACGAGAGTGATGCAGAGGCTCAAGTGACGGACGTAGAGGCTCAGGAGAGTGATGCAGAAGCTCAAGAGAGTGATGTAGAGGCTTAAGAGAGTGATGCAGAGGCTTAAGAGAGGGGATGCAGAAGCTGAAGAGAGTGATGCAGAGGATGAAGAGAGTGATGCAGAGGCTTAAGAGAGGGATGCAGAGGTTCAAGAGAGGGATGCAGAGGCTTAAGAGTGGGATGAAGGGGCTCAAGAGAGTGATGCAGACGCTAAGGAGAGTGATGCAGAGGCTTAAGAGATTGATGCAGAGGCTCAAGTGAGGGTAGTAGAGGCTCAAGTGAGTGATGCAGAAGCTGAAGAGAGTGATGTAGAGGCTTAAGAGAGTGATGCTGAGGCTTAAGAGAGGGGATGCAGAAGCTGAAGAGAGTGATGCAGAGGCTCAAGAGAGTGATGCAGAGGCTTAAGAGAGTGATGCATAGGCTCAAGAGAGTGATGCAGAGGCTCAAGAGAGTGATGCAGAGGCTCAGGAGAGGGATGGAGAGGCTTAAGAGAGTGATGCAGAGGCTGAAGAGAGTGATGCAGAGGCTTAGGAGAGGGATGACGTGGCTCAAGAGTGTGATGCAGAGGCTCATTAAGAGAAAGATGTAGAGGCTCAAGAGAGTGATGCAGAGGCTCAAGAGAGTGATGCAGAGCCTCAAGAGAGTGGTGCAGAGGATCAGGAGAGTGATGCAGAGGCTCAAGAGAGTGATGCAGAGGTTCAAGAGAGGGAAGCAGAGGCTTAAGAGAGTGATGCAGAGACCGAAGGGAGTGATGCAGAGGCTTAAGAGAGTGATGCAGAGGCTGAAGAGAGTGTTGCAGAGGCTCAAGAGAGAGATGAAGAGGCTAAAAAGAGTTATGCATAGACTCAAGAGAGTGATGCTGAGGCTTATGAGAGAGATGCAGAGGATCAAGATAGGGATGCAGAGGCTTAAGAGAGTGATGCAGAGGCTGAAGAGAGTGTCCCAGAAGCTTAAGAGAGGGATGCAGAGGCTCAGCAGAGTGATGCAGAGGCTCAAGAGAGTGATGCAGAGGATCAAGAGAGTGATGCAGAGGCTCCAGAGAGTGACGCAGAGGCTCAAGAGAGTGATGCAGAGGCTCAAGAGAGTGATGCAGAGGCTCAAGAGAGTGATGCAGAGGCTCAAGAGAATGGTGCAGAGGCTCAAGAGAGGAATGCAGTTTCTCTTGAGAGTGATGCAGAGGCTCAAGAGAAGGATGCAGAGGCTTAAGAGAGTGTTGCAAAGGCTCAAGAAAGGGATGCAGAGGCTCATGAGAGGGATGCATGAGTTCAAGAGAGGGATGCAGAGGCTTAAGAGAGTGATGCAGAGGCTGAAGAGAGTGTTGCAGAGGCTCAAAAGAGAGAGATGCAGAGGCTCAAGAGAGTGATGCAGAGGCTATAAAGAGTTATGTAGATTCTCAAGAGAGTAATGCAGAGGCTTACGAGAGTTATGCAGAGGATCAAGAGAGGGATGCAGAGGCTTAAGTGAGTGATGCAGAGGCTGAAGAGTGTTGCAGAGGCTTAAGAGAGGGATGCAGAGGCTCAAGAGAGTGATGCAGAGGCTCGAGAGAGTGATGCAGAGGCCTAGGAGAATGATGCAGAGGCTCAAGAGAGGGATGCAGAGGCTGAAGAGAGTGATGCAGAGGCTCAGGAGAGGGATGCAGAGGCTCAAGAGAGGGATGCAGAAGCTCAAGAGAGTGATGCAGAGACTCAAGAGAGTTATGCATTAGGTGAATGGAGTGATGCAGAGGCTTACGAGAGTGATGTTGAGGCTCAAGTGAGGGATGTAGAGGCTAAGAGAGTGATGCAAAAGCTCAAGAGAGTGATTGTAGAGGCTTGAGAGAGTGATGCTGAGGCTTAAGAGAGGGATGCAGAGGTTCAAGAGAGGGATGCAGAGGCTTAAGAGTGGGATGCAGGGGCTCATGAGAGGGATGCAGAGGCTTAGGTGAGTGATGCAGAGGCTGACGAGTGTTGCAGAGGCTCAAAAGAGAGAGATGCAGAGGCTCAAGAGAGTGATGCAGAGGCTAAAAAGAGTTATGCAGATTCCCAGAGAGTAATGCAGAGGCTTACGAGAGTGATGCAGAGGATCAAGAGAGGGATGCAGAGGCTCAAGAGAGTGATACAGAGGCTAAAAAGAGTATGCAGATTCTCAAGAGAGTAATGCAGAGGCTTACGAGAGTGATGCAGAGGATCAAGAGAGGGATGCAGAGGCTTAAGTAAGTGATGCAGAGGCTGAAGAGTGTTGTAGAGGCTTAAAAGTGGGATGCAGAGGCTCAAGAGAGTGATGCAGAGGCTCAAGAGAGGGATGCAGAGGCTCAAGAGAGGGATGCAGAAGCTCAAGAGAGTGGTGCTGAGACTCAAGAGAGTTGTTGCAGAGGCTGAAGAGTGTGATGCAGAGGCTTAAGAGAGGGATGCAGAGGTTCAAGAGAGGGATGCAGAGGCTGAAGAGAGTGATGCAGAGCTCAGGAGAGGGATGCAGAGGCTCAAGAGAGGGATGCAGAAGCTCAAGGAGAGTGATGCAGAGACTCAAGAGAGTTATGCATTAGGTGAATGGAGTGATGCAGAGGCTTACGAAAGTGATGTTGAGGCTCAAGTGAGGGATGTAGAGGCTAAACAGAGTGATGCAAAGCTCAAGAGAGTGATGTAGAGGCTTGAGAGAGTGATGCTGAGGCTTAAGAGAGGGATGCAGAGGTTCAAGAGAGGGATGCAGAGGCTTAAGAGTGGATGCAGGGGCTCATGAGAGGGATGCAGAGGCTTAGGTGAGTGATGCAGAGGCTGACGAGTGTTGCAGAGGCTCAAAAGAGAGAGATGCAGAGGCTCAAGAGAGTGATGCAGAGGCCTAAAAGAGTTATGCAGATTTCCCAAGAGAGTAATGCAGAGGCTTACGAGAGTGATGCAGAGGATCAAGAGAGGGATGCAGAGGCTCAAGAGAGTGATACAGAGGCTAAAAAGAGTTATGCAGATTCTCAAGAGAGTAATGCAGAGGCTTACGAGAGTGATGCAGAGGATCAAGAGAGGGATGCAGAGGCTTAAGTAAGTGATGCAGAGGCTGAAGAGTGTTGCAGAGGCTTAAAGTGGGATGCAGAGGCTCAAGAGAGTGATGCAGAGGCTCAAGAGAGGATGCAGAGGCTCAAGAGAGGGATGCAGAAGCTCAAGAGAGTGATGCTGAGACTCAAGAGAGTTATGCAGAGGCTGAAGAGAGTGATGCAGAGGCTTAAGAGAGGGATGCAGAGGTTCAAGAGAGGGATGCAGAGCTTAAGAGTGGGATGCAGGGGCTCAGTAGAGGGATGCAGAGGCTCAAGAGAGGGATGCAGTTCTCTTCAGAGTGATGCAGAGGCTCAAGAGAGGGATGCAGAGGCTTAAGAGGAGGATGCAGAGGCCTCAAGAGAGTGATGCAGAGGCTTAAGAGGAGGAAGTAGAGGCTCAAGAGAGTGATGCAGAGGCTCAAGAGAGGGATGCTGAGTCTCCAGAGAGGGATGCAGCGGCTAATGAGAGTGATGCTGTTGGATATTTCCAACACCGAATACAACACTGTTGTATTCTCATTACTTATTACTAACCTATACTAATTATTGTAGTAAGTAAAATTAACAACACGTAGAATTCTCATGTACTAATAATTCCATCTGTACAGTAGGCTAGAATTCTCACGTCACCTGACGCCAGTATTGCGTCCAGATTTCCTTACAGTAAAACACATTATATCCAATGTATGTGAGAATTAAATTCGATTCTCTATAACTAAGGCATTCCGTATGATAAATAATTGCAGATGAATTGACCTCCAACTAAAAGCCGAATAGAGCGTTGGAGTCATAGCGTTTATCTCGTAATAAAGCTAACGTCACCAGTGAATGCCATGGGGAGACATTAATTCCTCTCCCTTATATATTTACTATTCTTAAATTGGTAAATAATAATAATTTCCTCCTCTAAATAATAAACCCGTCCAGTCTTCAACGTTTCAAGCGTAAATGCGAGAAATATTAATGTTCGTGACATAATTTGTTTTATGAACGCGCGACGCGGCGTGGGTTGAAGAGGACCAACTCAGTACACGTGCGGAGCCGCTCAGAGGCAGACCTGCGCATACCTTACTCACAAGGAGACGCCATTGCCACAGCCACTAGGGCAGACGTTATCCATCCTCAGATGAAGTCGCCACTGTGAGGCGTGAATAACCTTGCAGATAATATCTTCAGCTAGTGCTGGTGTCAAATAAGGAGCCTTTTAAACTGGTTCTTGACGACACGTGACCAGCCAGTGAAGCGCGCCACTATCCAGGATAGGCCTAGCCGGAGCCTGGGGACGCGAAGCACGGCAATCTTAAAACTTATACAGTGCCCCACAGCTAAGTATATTCCTTTATGTGATGCATCGGGTAAAGAGTTTAGTAGTAGCTGGGTGATTGACCGTTATGACGCACGATAACATCTAATAACAGGTGATTAAATTTTGTCACCTGTAACTCTCAATTTCTTGAATATATAGATTCAGTAGTTAAATTAGTTGCTACTGTAAATATTTGTCTTGCAGCACGAGAAAAGAATTCTCCATGCCGCCTTCTCCCATGTTAATCCGTCTCATTCGTCAGCTGACCGAGTCCAGAGAATAAGAGGAACTTCCATGGCTTGTCTAAAGGAATCGTCATTAAGCTAAGATTTTTATTTCTTTCATGATTCTATTGCAATTTCTTATGTGCACAATTCCTCAGGATTAATATGTGGTTTACTGTAACTCTCATTACTATGCTCATAATCTATGTTCCTATTTATGGTAATGATATCAGTTTCAATATAATTTTATAGGATTAGATTATTATTAATTGAATTAGTGAACGAACCACACTAATTCCTGGACGTACTTACCTCAGTAATTACCCCCCAATGTAGGTGCTTGAGGGATCGATTCATTTAATTATACAGCCCATTAATTATTTCTATGATCATATTTTCTAGTATTTTATCCATAGTTACTGGTTCATCTAGGAATTATCTAATGATCAGAATTCTCAGTTTCCCTCTTTACTATAAAAGCGGGTGGTCCTTCGTAATTTAATTTACTACATTAATATTTAAAAAATCAGATTCAAGCCCCAAATATCCACAGATGCACAGGCTGAAGAGAGAGATGCAGAAGATTAAGAGAGTGATGCAGCGGCTCAAGAGAGTAATGCAAAGGCTCAAGAGAATGATGTAGAGGCTTAAGAGAGGGATGCAGAGGCTCAAGGGAATGATGCAGAGGCTCAAGAGAGTGATGCAGAGGATCAAGAGAGGATGCAGAGGCTTAAGAGAGTGATGCAGAGGCCGAAGAGAGTGATGCAGAGGCTTAAGAGAGTGATGCAGAACTGAAGAGAGTGTTGCAGAGGCTCAAGAGAGAGATGCAGAGGCTCAAGAGAGTGATGAAAAGGCTAAAAAGAGTTATGAAGAGGCTCAAGAGAGTGATGCAGAGCTTATGAGAGTGATGCAGAGGATCAAGATAGGGATGCAGAGGCTTAAGAGAGTGATGCAGAGGCTTGAGAGAGTGATGCTGAGGCTTAAGAGAGGGATGCAGAGGCTCAAGAGATTGATGCAGAGGCTCAAGAGAGTGATGCAGAGGCTCCAGAGAGTTATGCAGAGGCTCAAGAGAGTGATGCAGAGGCTCAAGAGAGTGATGCAGAGGCTCAAGAGAGTGATGCAGAGGCCTAGGAGAATGATGCAGTGGCTCAAGAGAGGGATGCAGAGGCTGAAGAGAGTGATGCAGAGGCTCATGAGAGGGATGCAGACGCTCATGAGAGTGATTCAGAGGCTTACGAGAGTGATGCAGAGGCTTAAGACAGTGATGCAGAGGCTTAAGACAGTGATGCAGAGGCTTAGGAGAGGGGGTGTAGAGGCTCAAGAGAGTGATGCAGAGGCTCAAGAAAGTGATGCAGAAGCCTAGGAGAATGATGCAGAGGCTCAAGAGAGGGATGCAGAGGCTGAAGAGAGTGATGCAGAGGCTCAAGAGAGGGATGCAGAGGCTCAAGAGAGGGATGCAGAATCTCAAGAGAGTGATGCAGAGACTCAAGAGAGTTATGCAGAGGCTGAGGAGAGTGATGCAGAGGCTTAAGAAAGGGATGCAGAGGTTCAAGAGAGGGATGCAGAGGCTTAAGAGTGGGATGCAGGGGCTCAAGAGAGGGATGCAGTGGCTCATGAGAGCGATGCAGTTTCTCTTGAGAGTGATGCAGAGGCTCAAGAGAGGGATGCAGAGACTAAAGAGAGTGTTGCAAAGGCTCAAGAGAGGGATGCAGAGGCTCATGAGAGGAATGCATGAGTTGAAGAGAGGGATGCTGAGGCTCAAGAGAGTGATGCAGAGGCTTAAAAGGAGGATGCAGAGGCTCAAGAGAGTGATGTAGAGGCTCATGAGAGGAATGCATGAGTTGAAGAGAGGGATGCAGAGGCTCAAGAGAGTGATGCAGAGGCTTAGGAGGAGGATGCAGAGGCTCAAGAGAGTAATGCAGAGGCTCAAAAGAATGATGTAGAGGCTTAAGAGAGGAATGCAGAGGCTAAAGAGAGTGATGCAGAGGCTGAAGAGAGAGATGCAGAAGATCAAGAGAGGGATGCAGAGGCTTAAGAGAGTGATGCAGAGGCCGAAGAGAGTGATGAAGAGGCTTAAGAGAGTGATGCAGAGGCTGAAAAGAGTGTTGCAGAGGCTCAAGAGAGAGAGATGCAGAGGCTCAAGAGAGGATGCAGAGGCTAAGAGTTATGCAGGGCTCAAGAGAGGATGCAGAGGCTCGAGAGGATGCAGAGCTCTTGAGAGTGATGCAGAGGCTCAAGAGAGGATGCAGAGGCTAAAGAGTGTTGCAGAGGCTCAAGAGAGGGATGCAGAGGCTCATGAGAGGATGCAGAGTTGAAGAGAGGGATGCAGAGGCTCAAGAGAGTGATGCAGAGGCTTAAAGGAGGATGCAGAGGCTCAAGAGAGTGATGCAGAGGCTCATGAGAGGAATGCATGAGTTGAAGAGAGGGATGCAGAGGCTCAAGAGAGTGATGCAGAGGCTTAAGAGGAGGATGCAGAGGCTCAAGAGAGTAATGCAGAGGCTCAAAGAATGATGTAGAGGCTTAAGAGAGGAATGCAGAGGCTAAAGAGAGTGATGCAGAGGCTGAAGAGAGAGATGCAGAAGATCAAGAGAGGGATGCAGAGGCTTAAGAGAGTGATGCAGAGGCCGAAGAGAGTGATGAAGAGGCTTAAGAGAGTGATGCAGAGGCTGAAAAGAGTGTTGCAGAGGCTCAAGAGAGAGAGATGCAGAGGCTCAAGAGAGTGATGCAGAGGCTAAAAAGAGTTATGCAGATTCTCAGGAGAGTAATGCAGAGGCTTACGAGAGTGATGCAGAGGTTCAAGAGATGCAGAGGCTTAGCTGAGTGATGCAGAGGCTGATGAGTGTTGCAGAGGCTAAGGAGAGGGATGCAGAGGCTCAAGAGAGTGATGCAGAGGCTCGAGAGAGTGATGCAGAGGCTCAAGAGAGTGATGCAGAAGCTCAAGAGAGTGATGCAGAGGCTAAAGAGTGATGCAAAGGCTCAAGAGAGGGATGCAGAGGCTCATGAGAGGAATGCATGAGTTGAAGAGAGGGATGCAGAGGCTCAAGAGAGTGATGCAGAGGCTTAAGAGGAGGATGCAGAGGCTCAAGAGAGTAATGCAGAGGCGCAAGAGAGGGATGATGAGGCTCCAGAGAGGGATGCAGAGGCTAAAGAGAGTGATGCAGAGGCTGAAGAGAGAGATGCAGAAGCTTAAGAGAGTGATGCAGAGGCTCAAGAGAATGATGTAGAGGCTTAAGAGAGGGATGCAGAGGCTCAACAGAACGATGCAGAGGCTCAAGAGAGTGATGCAGAAGATCAAGAGAGGGATGCAGAGGCTTAAGAGAGTGATGCAGAGGCCGAAGAGAGTGATAAAGAGGCTTAAGAGAGTGATGCAGAGGCTGAAGAGAGTGTTGCAAAGGCTCAAGAGAGAGAGAGAGATGCAGAGGCTCAAGAGAGTGATGCAGAGGCAAAAAAGAGTTATGCAGATTCTTAGGAGAGTAATGCAGAGGCATACGAGAGTGATGCAGAGGTTCAAGAGAGGGATGCAGAGGCTTAGCTGAGTGATGCAGAGGCTGATGAGTGTTGCAGAGGCTAAGGAGAGGGATGCAGAGGCTCAATAGAGTGATGCAGAGGCTCGAGAGAGTGATGCAGAGGCTCAAGAGAGTGATGCAGAAGCTCAAGAGAGTGATGTAGAGGCTAAAGAGTGATGCAAAGGCACAAGAGAGAGATGCAGAGGCTCATGAGAGGAATGCATGAGTTGAAGAGAGGGATGCAGAGGCTCAAGATAGTGATGCAGAGGCTTAAGAGGAGGATGTAGAGGCTCAAGAGAGTGATGCAGAGGCTCAAGAGAGGGATGATGAGGCTCCAGAGAGGGATGCAGAGGCTAAAGAGAGTGATGCAGAGGCTGAAGAGAGAGATGCAGAAGCTTAAGAGAGTGATGCAGAGGCTCAAGAGAATGATGTAGAGGCTTAAGAGAGGGATGCAGAGGCTCAACAGAATGATGCAGAGGCTCAAGAGAGTGATGCAGAAGATCAAGAGAGGGATGCAGAGGCTTAAGAGAGTGATGCAGAGGCCTAAGAGAGTGATAAAGAGGCTTAAGAGAGTGATGCAGAGGCTGAAGAGAGTGTTGCAAAGGCTCAAGTGAGAGAGAGACGCAGATGCTCAGGAGAGTGATGCAGAGGCAAAAAAGAGTTCTGCAGATTCTTAGGAGAGTAATGCAGAGGCATACGAGAGTGATGCAGAGGTTCAAGAGAGGGATGCAGAGGCTTAGCTGAGTGATGCAGAGGCTTTCGAGAGTGATGCAGAGGTTCAAGAGAGGGATGCAGAGGCTTAGCTGAGTGATGCAGAGGCTGATGAGTGTTGCAGAGGCTAAGGAGAGGGATGCAGAGGCTCAAGAGAGTGATGCAGAGGCTCGAGAGAGTGATGCAGAGGCTCAAGAGAGTGATGTAGAAGCTCAAGAGAGTGATGCAGAGGCTCAAGAGAATGATGCAGAGGCTTAAGAGAGTGATGCAAAGGCCTAGGAGAATGATGCAGAGGCTCAAGAGATGGATGCAGAGGTTGAAGAGAGTGATGCAGAGGCTCAAGAGAGAGATGCAGAGGCCCAAGAGAGTGATTCAGAAGCTTACGAGAGTGATGAAGAGGCTTAAGAGAGTGATGCAGAGGCTCAAGAGAGTGATGCATAGGCTCAAGAGAGTGATGCAGAGTCTCAGGAGAGGGATGCAGAGGCTTAACAGAGTGTTGAAGGCTGGAGAGTGTTGCAGAGGCTTAAGAGAGGGATATAGAGGCTCAAGAGAGTGATGCAGAGGCTTAAAACAGTGATGCAAAGGCTCAAGAAAGTGATGCAGAGGCCAAGGAGAATGATGCAGAGGCTCAAGAGAGGGACGCAGACGCTTAAGACAGTGATGCAGAGGCTTAGGAGAGGGATGTAGAGGCTGAAGAGAGTGATGCAGAGGCTGAAGAGAGTGATGCAGAGGCTTAGGAGAGGGATGACGAGGCTCAAGAGAGTGATGCAGAGGCTCATTAAGAGATGGATGTAGAGGCTCAAGTGAGTGATGCAGAGGCTCAAGAGAATGATGCAGAGGCTCAAGAGAGTGATGCAGAGGATCAGGAGAGTGATGCAGAGGCTCAAGAGAGTGATGCAGAGGATCAAGAGAGGGAAGCAGAGGCTTAAGAGAGTGATGCAGAGACCGAAGTGAGTGATGCAGAGGCTTAACCGAGTGATGCAGAGGCTGATGAGAGTGTTGCAGAGGCTCAAGTGAGAGATGCAGAGGCTCATGAGAGTGATGAAGAGGCTAAAAGAGTTATGCAGAGGCTCAAGAGAGTGATGCAGAGGCTTATGAGAGAGATGCAGAGGATCAAGAGAGGGATGCAGAGGCTTAAGTGAGTGATGCAGAGGCTGATGAGTGTTGCAGAGGCTTAAAAGAGGGATGCAGAGGCTCAAGAGAGTGATGCAGAGGCTCAAGAGAGGGATGCAGAGGCTGAAGAGAGGGATGCAGAAGCTCAAGAGAGTGATGCTGAGACTCAAGAGAGTTATGCAGAGGCTGAAGAGAGTGATGCAGAGGCTTAAGAGAGGGATGCAGAGGTTCAAGAGAGGGATGCAGAGGCTCAAGAGAGGGATGCAGTTTCTCTTGAGAGTGATGCAGAGGCTTAAGAGAGTGTTGCAGAGGCTTAAGAGGAGGATGCAGAGGCTCAAGAGAGTGATGCAGAGGCTTAAGAGTAGGAAGCAGAGGCTCAAGAAAGATGCAGAGGCTCAAGAGAGAGATGCTGAGGCTCCAGAGAGGGATGCAGCGGCTAATGAGAGTGATGCACAGGCTGAAGAGAGAGATGCAGAAGATTAAGAGAGTGATGCAGCGGCTCAAGAGAATGATGCAGAGGCTCAAGAGAGTGATGCAGAGGATCAAGAGAGGGATGCAGAGGCTTAAGAGAGTGATTCAGAAGCCGAAGAGAGTGATGGAGAGGCTTAAGAGAGTGATGCAGAACTGAAGAGAGTGTTGCAGAGGCTCAAGAGAGAGATGCAGAGGCTCAAGAGAGTGATGAAAAGGCTAAAAAGAGTTATGCAGAGGCTCAAGAGAGTGATGCAGAGGCTTATGAGAGTGATGCAGTGGATCAAGATAGGGATGCAGAGGCTTGAGAGAGTGATGCAGAGGCTGAAGAGAGTGTTGCAGAGGCGTTGGAGAGGGATGCAGAAGCTCAGGAGATTGATGCAGAGGCTCAAGAGAGTGATGCACAGGCTCCAGAGAGTGATGCAGAGGCTCAAGAGAGTGATGCAGAGGCTCAAGAGAGTGATGCAGAGGCTCAAGAGAGCGATGCAGAGGCCTAGGAGAATGATGCAGTGGCTCAAGAGAGGGATGCAGAGGATGAAGTGAGTGATGCAGAGGCTCATGAGAGGGATGCAGACGCTCAAGAGAGTGATTCAGAGGCTTACGAGAGTGATGCAGAGGCTTAAGACAGTGATGCAGAGGCTTAGGAGAGGGGGTAGAGGCTCAAGAGAGTAATGCAGAGGCTCAAGAAAGTGATGCAGAAGCCTAGGAGAATGATGCAGAGGCTCAAGAGAGGGATGCAGAGGCTGAAGAGAGTGATGCAGAGGCTCAAGAGAGGGATGCAGAGGCTCAAGAGAGGGATGCAGAAGCTCAAGAGAGTGATGCAGAGACTCAAGAGAGTTATGCAGAGGCTGAAGAGAGTGATTCAGAGGATTAGGAAAGGGATGCAGAGGTTCAAGAGAGGGATGCAGAGGCTTAAGAGTGGGATGCAGGGGCTCAAGAGAGGGATGCAGAGGCTCATGAGAGCGATGCAGTTTCTCTTGAGAGTGATGCAGAGGCTCAAGAGAGGGATGCAGAGGCTAAAGAGAGTGTTGCAAAGGCTCAAGAGAGGGATGCAGAGGCTCATGAGAGGAATGCATGAGTTGAAGAGAGGGATGCAGAGGCTCAAGAGAGTGATGCAGAGGTTTAAGAGGAGGATGCAGAGGCTCAAGCGAGTGATGTAGAGGCTCATGAGAGGAATGCATGAGTTGAAGAGAGGGATGCAGAGGCTCAAGAGAGTGATGCAGAGGCTTAAGAGGAGGATGTAGAGGCTCAAGAGAGTGATGCAGAGGCTCAAGAGAGGGATGCTGAGGCTCCAGAGAGGGATGCAGAGGCTAAAGAGAGTGATGCAGAGGCTGAAGAGAGAGATGCAGAAGCTCAAGTGAGTGATGCAGAGGCTCAAGAGAGCAATGCAGAGGCTCAAGAGAATGATGTAGAGGCTTAAGAGAGGGATGCAGAGGCTCAAGAGAATGATGCAGAGGCTCAAGAGAGTGATGCAGAAGATCAAGAGAGGGATGCAGAGGCTTAAGAGAGTGATGCAGAGGCCGAGGAGAGTGATGAAGAGGCTTAAGAGAGTGATGCAGAGGCTGAAGAGAGTGTTGCAGAGGCTCAAGAGAGAGAGATGCAGAGGCTCAAGAGAGTGATGCAGAGGCTAAAAAAAGTTATGCAGATTCTCAGGAGCGTAATGCAGAGGCTTACGAGAGTGATGCAGAGGATCAAGAGAGGGATGCAGAGACTTAGGTGAGTGATGCAGAGGCTGAAGAGTGTTGCAGAGGCTAAGGAGAGGGGTGCAGAGGCTCAAGAGAGTAATGCAGAGGCTCGAGAGAGTGATGCAGAGGCTCAAGAGAGTGATGCAGAAGCTCAAGAGAGTGATGCAGAGGCTCAAGAGAGTGATGCAGAAGCTTAAGAGAGGGATTCAGAGGCTTAGGAGAGTGATGCAGAGGCTCAAGAGAGTGATGCAGAGCTTAGGAGAGGGATGACGAGGCTCAAGAGAGTGATGCAGAGGCTTAAGAGAGTGATGCAGAGGCCTAGGAGAATGATGCAGAGGCTCAAGAGAGCGATGCAGAGGCTCAAGAGAGTGATGCAGAGGCTCAAGAGAGGGACGCAGAGGCTCAAGAGAGTGATTCAGAAGCATACGAGAGTGATGAAGAGGCTTAAGAGAGTGATGCAGAGGCTTAAGAGAGGGATGCATGGGCTCAAGAGAGGGATGCAGAGGCTTAAGAGAGCGATGCAGAGGCTCAAGAGAGTGATGCAGAGGCTCAAGAGAGTGATGCAGAGGCTCATGAGAGTGATGCAGAGGATCAAGAGAGGGAAGCAGAGGCTTAAGAGAGTGACGGAGAAGCTAAAAAGACTTACGCAGATTCTCAAGAGAGTAATGCAGAGGTTTGCGAGAGTGATGCAGAGGATCAAGGGAGGGATGCAGAGGGTTAAGTGAGTTTTGCAGAGGCTGAAGAGTGTCGCAGAGGCTTAAGAGAGGGATGCAGAGGCTCAAGAGAGTGATATAGAGGCTCGAGAGAGTGATGCAGAGGCTCAAGCGAGGGATGCAGAGGCTCAAGAGAGTGATGCAGAGGCTTAAGAGAGGGATGCAGAGGCTCAAGAGAGTGATGCAGACGCTCAAGAGAGTGATGCATAGGCTCAATAGAGTGATGCAGAGGCTCAAGAGAGTGATGCAGTGGCTCAATAGAGGGATGCAAAGGCTTATGAGAGTGATACAGAGGCTCAAGAGAGTGATTCAGAAGCATACGAGAGTGATGAAGAGGCTTAAGAGAGTGATGCAGAGGCTTAAGAGAGGAATGCATGGGCTCAAGAGAGGGATGCAGAGGCTTAAGAGAGTGATGCAGAGGCTCAAGAGAGTGATGCAGAGGCTCAAGAGAGTGATGCAGAGGCTCATGAGAGTGATGCAGAGGCTCAAGAGAGCGATGCAGAGGCCTAGGAGAATGATGCAGTGGCTCAAGAGAGGGATGCAGAGGATGACGTGAGTGATGCAGAGGCTCATGAGAGGGATGCAGACGCTCAAGAGAGTGATTCAGAGGCTTACGAGAGTGATGCAGAGGCTTAAGACAGTGATGCAGAGGCTTAGGAGAGGGGGTGCAGAGGCTGAAGAGAGTGATGCAGAGGCTTAAGAGAGGGATGCAGAGGCTCAAGAGAGGGATGCAGAAGCTCAAGAGAGTGATGCAGTGACTCAAGAGAGTTATGCAGAGGCTGAAGAGAGTGATGCAGAGGCTTAGGAAAGGGATGCAGAGGTTCAAGAGAGGGATGCAGAGGCTTAAGAGTGGGATGCAGGGGCTCAAGAGAGGGATGCAGAGGCTCATGAGAGCGATGCAGTTTCTCTTGAGAGTGATGCAGAAGCTCAAGAGAGGGATGCAGAGGCTAAAGAGAGTGTTGCAAAGGCTCAAGAAAGGGATGCAGAGGCTCATGAGAGGAATGCATGAGTTGAAGAGAGGGATGCAGAGGCTCAAGAGAGTGATGCAGAGGTTTAAGAGGAGGATGCAGAGGCTCAAGAGAGTGATGTAGAGGCTCATGAGAGGAATGCATGAGATGAAGAGAGGGATGCAGAGGCTCAAGAGAGTGATGCAGAGGCCTAAGAGGAGGATGCAGAGGCTCAAGAGAGTGATGCAGAGGCTCAAGAGAGGGATGCTGAGGCTCCAGAGAGGGATGCAGAGGCTAAAGAGAGTGATGCAGAGGCTGAAGAGAGAGATGCAGAAGCTCAAGAGAGTGATGCAGAGGCTCAAGAGAGCAATGCAGAGGCTCAAGAAAATGATGTAGAGGCTTAAGAGAGGGATGCAGAGGCTCAAGAGAATGATGCAGAGGCTCAAGAGAGTGATGCAGAAGATCAAGAGAGGGATGCAGAGGCTTAAGAGAGTGATGCAGAGGCCGAAGAGAGTGATGAAGAGGCTTAAGAGAGTGATGCAGAGGCCTACACCCCTCTCCTAAGCCTCTGCATCACTGTCTTAAGCCTCTGCATTACTCTCGTAAGCTTCTGAATCACTCTCTTGGGCGTCTGCATCCCTCTCTTGAGCCTCTGAATAACTTTCTTCATCCTCTGCATCCCTCTCTTGAGCCACTGCATCATTCTCCTAGGCCTCTGCATCACTCTCTTGAGCCTTTGCATCACTCTCTTAATCCTCTGCATTCCTCTCTTGAGCCTCTGCATCATTCTCTTGAGCCTCTGCATCAATCTCTTGAGCCTCTGCATCATTCTCTTGAGCCTCTGCATCACTCTCTTGAGCTGAATGTTGAAGGCTGAAGAGTGTTGCAGAGGCTTAAGAGAGGGATATAGAGGCTCAAGAGAGTGATGCAGAGGCTTAAAACAGTGATGCAAAGGTTCAAGAAAATGATGCAGAGGCCTAGGAGAATGATTCAGAGGCTCAAGAGAGGGATGCAGACGCTTAAGACAGTGATGCAGAGGCTTAGGAGAGGGATGTAGAGGCTGAAGAGAGTGATGCAGAGCCTGAAGAGAGTGATGCAGAGGCTTAGGAGAGGGATGACGAGGCTCAAGAGAGTGATGCAGAGGCTCATTCAGAGATGGATGTAGATGCTCAAGAGAGTAATGCAGAGGCTCAAGAGAGTGATTCAGAGGCTCAAGAGAGTGATGCAGAGGATCAGGAGAGTGATGCAGAGGCTCAAGAGAGTGATGCAGAGGATCAAGAGAGGGAAGCAGAGGCTCAAGAGAGTGATGCAGAGACCGAAGTGAGTGATGCAGAGGCTTAAGCGAGTGATGCAGAGGCTGATGAGAGTGTTGCAGAGGCTCAAGTGAGAGATGCAGAGGCTCATGAGAGTGATGAAGAGGCTAAAAAGAGTTATGCAGAGGCTCAAGAAAGTGATGCAGAGGCTTATGAGAGAGATGCAGAGGATCAAGATAGAGATGCAGAGGCTTAAGAGAGTGATGCAGAGGCTGAAGAGATTGTCACAGAGGCTTAGGAGAGGGATGCAGAGGCTCAGGAGAGTGACGCAGAGGCTCAAGAGAGTGATGCAGAGGCTGAAGAGAGTGATGCAGAGGCTCCAGAGAGTGACGCAGAGGCTCAAGAGAGTGATGCAGAGGCTCAAGAGAGTGATGCAGAGGCTAAAGAGAGTGATGCAGAGGCTCAGGAGAATGATGCAGAGGCTTAAGAGAGTGATGCAAAGGCTCAAGAAAGTGATGCAGAGGCGTAGGAGAATGATGCAGAGGCTGAAGAGAGGGATGCAGAGGATGAAGAGAGTGATGCAGACGCTGAAGAGAGGATGCAGAAGCTCAAGAGAGGGATGCAGAAGCTCACGAGAGTGATTCAGAGGTTTACGAGAGTGATGCAGAAGCTTAAGACAGTGATGCAGAGGCTTAGGAGAGGGATGTAGAGGCTCAAGAGAGTGATGCAGAGGCTCAAGAGAGTGATGCAGAGGCCTACGAGAATGATGCAGAGGCTCAAGAGAGGGATGCAGAGGCTGAAGAGAGTGATGCAGACGCTGAAGAGAGGGATGCAGAGGCTCAAGAGAGGGATGCAAAAGTTCAAGAGAGTAATGCAGTTACTCAAGAGAGATATGCAGAGGCTGAAGAGAGTGATGCAGAGGCTTACGAGAGTGATGCAGAGGCTCAAGTGACGGACGTAGAGGCTCAGGAGAGTGATGCAGAAGCTCAAGAGAGTGATGTAGAGGCTTAAGAGAGTGATGCAGAGGCTTAAGAGAGGGGATGCAGAAGCTGAAGAGAGTGATGCAGAGGATGAAGAGAGTGATGCAGAGGCTTAAGAGAGGGATGCAGAGGTTCAAGAGAGGGATGCAGAGGCTTAAGAGTGGGATGAAGGGGCTCAAGAGAGTGATGCAGACGCTAAGGAGAGTGATGCAGAGGCTTAAGAGATTGATGCAGAGGCTCAAGTGAGGGTTGTAGAGGCTCAAGTGAGTGATGCAGAAGCTGAAGAGAGTGATGTAGAGGCTTAAGAGAGTGATGCTGAGGCTTAAGAGAGGGGATGCAGAAGCTGAAGAGAGTGATGCAGAGGCTCAAGAGAGTGATGCAGAGGCTTAAGAGAGTGATGCATAGGCTCAAGAGAGTGATGCAGAGGCTCAAGAGAGTGATGCAGAGGCTCAGGAGAGGGATGGAGAGGCTTAAGAGAGTGATGCAGAGGCTGAAGAGAGTGATGCAGAGGCTTAGGAGAGGGATGACGTGGCTCAAGAGTGTGATGCAGAGGCTCATTAAGAGAAAGATGTAGAGGCTCAAGAGAGTGATGCAGAGGCTCAAGAGAGTGATGCAGAGCCTCAAGAGAGTGGTGCAGAGGATCAGGAGAGTGATGCAGAGGCTCAAGAGAGTGATGCAGAGGTTCAAGAGAGGGAAGCAGAGGCTTAAGAGAGTGATGCAGAGACCGAAGGGAGTGATGCAGAGGCTTAAGAGAGTGATGCAGAGGCTGAAGAGAGTGTTGCAGAGGCTCAAGAGAGAGATGAGAGGCTAAAAAGAGTTATGCATAGACTCAAGAGAGTGATGCTGAGGCTTATGAGAGAGATGCAGAGGATCAAGATAGGGATGCAGAGGCTTAAGAGAGTGATGCAGAGGCTGAAGAGAGTGTCCCAGAAGCTTAAGAGAGGGATGCAGAGGCTCAGCAGAGTGATGCAGAGGCTCAAGAGAGTGATGCAGAGGATCAAGAGAGTGATGCAGAGGCTCCAGAGAGTGACGCAGAGGCTCAAGAGAGTGATGCAGAGGCTCAAAAGAGTGATGCAGAGGCTCAAGAGAGTGATGCAGAGGCTCAAGAGAATGGTGCAGAGGCTCAAGAGAGGAATGCAGTTTCTCTTGAGAGTGATGCAGAGGCTCAAGAGAAGGATGCAGAGGCTTAAGAGAGTGTTGCAAAGGCTCAAGAAAGGGATGCAGAGGCTCATGAGAGGGATGCATGAATTCAAGAGAGGGATGCAGAGGCTTAAGAGAGTGATGCAGAGGCTGAAGAGAGTGTTGCAGAGGCTCAAAAGAGAGAGATGCAGAGGCTCAAGAGAGTGATGCAGAGGCTATAAAGAGTTATGTAGATTCTCAAGAGAGTAATGCAGAGGCTTACGAGAGTTATGCAGAGGATCAAGAGAGGGATGCAGAGGCTTAAGTGAGTGATGCAGAGGCTGAAGAGTGTTGCAGAGGCTTAAGAGAGGGATGCAGAGGCTCAAGAGAGTGATGCAGAGGCTCGAGAGAGTGATGCAGAGGCCTAGGAGAATGATGCAGAGGCTCAAGAGAGGGATGCAGAGGCTGAAGAGAGTGATGCAGAGGCTCAGGAGAGGGATGCAGAGGCTCAAGAGAGGGATGCAGAAGCTCAAGAGAGTGATGCAGAGACTCAAGAGAGTTATGCATTAGGTGAATGGAGTGATGCAGAGGCTTACGAGAGTGATGTTGAGGCTCAAGTGAGGGATGTAGAGGCTAAAGAGAGTGATGCAAAAGCTCAAGAGAGTGATGTAGAGGCTTGAGAGAGTGATGCTGAGGCTTAAGAGAGGGATGCAGAGGTTCAAGAGAGGGATGCAGAGGCTTAAGAGTGGGATGCAGGGGCTCATGAGAGGGATGCAGAGGCTTAGGTGAGTGATGCAGAGGCTGACGAGTGTTGCAGAGGCTCAAAAGAGAGAGATGCAGAGGCTCAAGAGAGTGATGCAGAGGCTAAAAAGAGTTATGCAGATTCCCAAGAGAGTAATGCAGAGGCTTACGAGAGTGATGCAGAGGATCAAGAGAGGGATGCAGAGGCTCAAGAGAGTGATACAGAGGCTAAAAAGAGTTATGCAGATTCTCAAGAGAGTAATGCAGAGGCTTACGAGAGTGATGCAGAGGATCAAGAGAGGGATGCAGAGGCTTAAGTAAGTGATGCAGAGGCTGAAGAGTGTTGTAGAGGCTTAAAAGTGGGATGCAGAGGCTCAAGAGAGTGATGCAGAGGCTCAAGAGAGGGATGCAGAGGCTCAAGAGAGGGATGCAGAAGCTCAAGAGAGTGGTGCTGAGACTCAAGAGAGTTGTGCAGAGGCTGAAGAGTGTGATGCAGAGGCTTAAGAGAGGGATGCAGAGGTTCAAGAGAGGGATGCAGAGGCTGAAGAGAGTGATGCAGAGGCTCAGGAGAGGGATGCAGAGGCTCAAGAGAGGGATGCAGAAGCTCAAGAGAGTGATGCAGAGACTCAAGAGAGTTATGCATTAGGTGAATGGAGTGATGCAGAGGCTTACGAGAGTGATGTTGAGGCTCAAGTGAGGGATGTAGAGGCTAAACAGAGTGATGCAAAAGCTCAAGAGAGTGATGTAGAGGCTTGAGAGAGTGATGCTGAGGCTTAAGAGAGGGATGCAGAGGTTCAAGAGAGGGATGCAGAGGCTTAAGAGTGGGATGCAGGGGCTCATGAGAGGGATGCAGAGGCTTAGGTGAGTGATGCAGAGGCTGACGAGTGTTGCAGAGGCTCAAAAGAGAGAGATGCAGAGGCTCAAGAGAGTGATGCAGAGGCTAAAAAGAGTTATGCAGATTCCCAAGAGAGTAATGCAGAGGCTTACGAGAGTGATGCAGAGGATCAAGAGAGGGATGCAGAGGCTCAAGAGAGTGATACAGAGGCTAAAAAGAGTTATGCAGATTCTCAAGAGAGTAATGCAGAGGCTTACGAGAGTGATGCAGAGGATCAAGAGAGGGATGCAGAGGCTTAAGTAAGTGATGCAGAGGCTGAAGAGTGTTGCAGAGGCTTAAAAGTGGGATGCAGAGGCTCAAGAGAGTGATGCAGAGGCTCAAGAGAGGGATGCAGAGGCTCAAGAGAGGGATGCAGAAGCTCAAGAGAGTGATGCTGAGACTCAAGAGAGTTATGCAGAGGCTGAAGAGAGTGATGCAGAGGCTTAAGAGAGGGATGCAGAGGTTCAAGAGAGGGATGCAGAGGCTTAAGAGTGGGATGCAGGGGCTCAGTAGAGGGATGCAGAGGCTCAAGAGAGGGATGCAGTTTCTCTTCAGAGTGATGCAGAGGCTCAAGAGAGGGATGCAGAGGCTTAAGAGGAGGATGCAGAGGCTCAAGAGAGTGATGCAGAGGCTTAAGAGGAGGAAGTAGAGGCTCAAGAGAGTGATGCAGAGGCTCAAGAGAGGGATGCTGAGGCTCCAGAGAGGGATGCAGCGGCTAATGAGAGTGATGCTGTTGGATATTTCCAACACCGAATACAACATTTGTATTCTCATTACTTATTACTAACTATACTAATTATTGTAGTAAGTAAAATTAACAACACGTAGAATTCTCATGTACTAATAATTCCATCTGTACAGTAGGCTAGAATTCTCACGTCACCTGACGCCAGTATTGCGTCAGATTTCCTTCAGTAAACACATTATATCCAATGTATGTGAGAATTAAATTCGATTCTCTATAACTAAGGCATTCCGTATGATAAATAATTGCAGATGAATTGACCTCCAACTAAAAGCCGAATAGAGCGTTGGAGTCATAGCGTTTATCTCGTAATAAAGCTAACGTCACCAGTGAATGCCATGGGGAGACATTAATTCCTCTCCCTTATATATTTACTATTCTTAAATTGGTAAATAATAATAATTTCCTCCTCTAAATAATAAACCCATCCAGTCTTCAACGTTTCAAGCGTAAATGCGAGAAATATTAATGTTCGTGACATAATTTGTTTTATGAACGCGCGACGCGGCGTGGGTTGAAGAGGACCAACTCAGTACACGTGCGGAGCCGCTCAGAGGCAGACCTGCGCATACCGTACTCACAAGGAGACGCCATTGCCCAGCCACTAGGGCAGACGTTATCAATCCTCAGATGAAAGTCGCCACTGTGAGGCGTGAATAACCTTGCAGATAATATCTTCAGCTAGTGCTGGTGTCAAATAAGGAGCCTTTTAACCTGGTTCTTGACGACACGTGACCAGCCAGTGAAGCGCGCCACTATCCAGGATAGGCCTAGCCGGAGCCTGGGGACGCGAAGCACGGCAATCTTAAAACTTATACAGTGCCCCACAGCTAAGTATATTCCTTTATGTGATGCATCGGGTAAAGAGTTTAGTAGTAGCTGGGTGATTGACCGTTATGACGCACGATAACATCTAATAACAGGTGATTAAATTTTGTCACCTGTAACTCTCAATTTCTTGAATATATAGATTCAGTAGTTAAATTAGTTGCTACTGTAAATATTTGTCTTGCAGCACGAGAAAAGAATTCTCCATGCCGCCTTCTCCCATGTTAATCCGTCTCATTCGTCAGCTGACCGAGTCCAGAGAATAAGAGGAACATCCATGGCTTGTCTAAAGGAATCGTCATTAAGCTAAGATTTTATTTTCTTTCATGATTCTATTGCAATTTCTTATGTGCACAATTCCTCAGGATTAATATGTGGTTTACTGTAACTCTCATTACTATGCTCATAATCTATGTTCCTATTTATGGTAATGATATCAGTTTCAATATAATTTTATAGGATTAGATTATTATTAATTGAATTAGTGAACGAACCACACTAATTCCTGGACGTACTTACCTCCAGTAATAACCCCCCAATGTAGGTGCTTGAGGGTTCGATTCATTTAATTATACAGCCCATTAATTATTTCTATGATCATATTTTCTAGTATTTTTATCCATAGTTACTGGTTCATCTAGGAATTATCTAATGATCAGAAATTCTCAGTTTCCCTCTTTACTATAAAAGCGGGTGGTCCTTCGTAATTTAATTTACTACATTAATATTTAAAAAATCAGATTCAAGCCCCAAATATCCCACAGATGCACAGGCTGAAGAGAGAGATGCAGAAGATTAAGAGAGTGATGCAGCGGCTCAAGAGAGTAATGCAAAGGCTCAAGAGAATGATGTAGAGGCTTAAGAGAGGGATGCAGAGGCTCAAGGGAATGATGTAGAGGCTCAAGAGAGTGATGCAGAGGATCAAGAGAGGGATGCAGAGGCTTAAGAGAGTGATGCAGAGGCCGAAGAGAGTGATGCAGAGGCTTAAGAGAGTGATGCAGAACTGAAGAGAGTGTTGCAGAGGCTCAAGAGAGAGATGCAGAGGCTCAAGAGAGTGATGAAAAGGCTAAAAAGAGTTATGAAGAGGCTCAAGAGAGTGATGCAGAGGCTTATGAGAGTGATGCAGAGGATCAAGATAGGGATGCAGAGGCTTAAGAGAGTGATGCAGAGGCTGAAGAGAGTGTTGCAGAGGCGTAAGAGAGGGATGCAGAGGCTCAAGAGATTGATGCAGAGGCTCAAGAGAGTGATGCAGAGGCTCCAGAGAGTTATGCAGAGGCTCAAGAGAGTGATGCAGAGGCTCAAGAGAGTGATGCAGAGGCTCAAGAGAGTGATGCAGAGGCCTAGGAGAATGATGCAGTGGCTCAAGAGAGGGATGCAGAGGATGAAGTGAGTGATGCAGAGGCTCATGAGAGGGATGCAGACGCTCATGAGAGTGATTCAGAGGCTTACGAGAGTGATGCAGAGGCTTAAGACAGTGATGCAGAGGCTTAAGACAGTGATGCAGAGGCTTAGGAGAGGGGGTGTAGAGGCTCAAGAGAGTGATGCAGAGGCTCAAGAAAGTGATGCAGAAGCCTAGGAGAATGATGCAGAGGCTCAAGAGAGGGATGCAGAGGCTGAAGAGAGTGATGCAGAGGCTCAAGAGAGGGATGCAGAGGCTCAAGAGAGGGATGCAGAATCTCAAGAGAGTGATGCAGAGACTCAAGAGAGTTATGCAGAGGCTGAGGAGAGTGATGCAGAGGCTTAAGAAAGGGATGCAGAGGTTCAAGAGAGGGATGCAGAGGCTTAAGAGTGGGATGCAGGGGCTCAAGAGAGGGATGCAGTGGCTCATGAGAGCGATGCAGTTTCTCTTGAGAGTGATGCAGAGGCTCAAGAGAGGGATGCAGAGACTAAAGAGAGTGTTGCAAAGGCTCAAGAGAGGGATGCAGAGGCTCATGAGAGGAATGCATGAGTTGAAGAGAGGGATGCTGAGGCTCAAGAGAGTGATGCAGAGGCTTAAAAGGAGGATGCAGAGGCTCAAGAGAGTGATGTAGAGGCTCATGAGAGGAATGCATGAGTTGAAGAGAGGGATGCAGAGGCTCAAGAGAGTGATGCAGGGGCTTAAGAGGAGGATGCAGAGGCTCAAGAGAGTAATGCAGAGGCTCAAAAGAATGATGTAGAGGCTTAAGAGAGGAATGCAGAGGCTAAAGAGAGTGATGCAGAGGCTGAAGAGAGAGATGCAGAAGATCAAGAGAGGGATGCAGAGGCTTAAGAGAGTGATGCAGAGGCCGAAGAGAGTGATGAAGAGGCTTAAGAGAGTGATGCAGAGGCTGAAAAGAGTGTTGCAGAGGCTCAAGAGAGAGAGATGCAGAGGCTCAAGAGAGTGATGCAGAGGCTAAAAAGAGTTATGCAGATTCTCAGGAGAGTAATGCAGAGGCTTACGAGAGTGATGCAGAGGTTCAAGAGAGGGATGCAGAGGCTTAGCTGAGTGATGCAGAGGCTGATGAGTGTTGCAGAGGCTAAGGAGAGGGATGCAGAGGCTCAAGAGAGTGATGCAGAGGCTCGAGAGAGTGATGCAGAGGCTCAAGAGAGTGATGCAGAAGCTCAAGAGAGTGATGCAGAGGCTAAAGAGTGATGCAAAGGCTCAAGAGAGGGATGCAGAGGCTCATGAGAGGAATGCATGAGTTGAAGAGAGGGATGCAGAGGCTCAAGAGAGTGATGCAGAGGCTTAAGAGGAGGATGCAGAGGCTCAAGAGAGTAATGCAGAGGCGCAAGAGAGGGATGATGAGGCTCCAGAGAGGGATGCAGAGGCTAAAGAGAGTGATGCAGAGGCTGAAGAGAGAGATGCAGAAGCTTAAGAGAGTGATGCAGAGGCTCAAGAGAATGATGTAGAGGCTTCAGAGAGGGATGCAGAGGCTCAACAGAATGATGCAGATGCTCAAGAGAGTGATGCAGAAGATCAAGAGAGGGATGCAGAGGCTTAAGAGATGATGCAGAGGCCGAAGAGAGTGATGAAGAGGCTTAGGAGAGTGATGCAGAGGCGAAGGAGAGTGTTGCAAAGGCTCAAGAGAGAGAGATGCAGAGGCTCAAGAGAGTGATGCAGAGGCAAAAAAGAGTTATGCAGATTCTCAGGAGAGTTATGCAGAGGCTTACGAGAGTGATGCAGAGGTTCAAGAGAGGGATGCAGAGGCTTAGCTGAGTGATGCAGAGGCTGATGAGTGTTGCAGAGGCTAAGGAGAGGGATGCAGAGGCTCAAGAGAGTGATGCAGAGGCTCGAGAGAGTGATGCAGAGGCTCAAGAGAGTGATGCAGAAGCTCAAGAGAGTGATGAAGAGGCTAAAGAGTGTTGCAAAGGCTCAAGAGAGGGATGCAGAGGCTCATGAGAGGAATGCATGAGTTGAAGAGAGGGATGCAGAGGCTCAAGAGAGTGATGCAGAGGCTTAAGAGGAGGATGCAGAGGCTCAAGAGAGTGATGCAGAGGCTCAAGAGAGGGATGATGAGGCTCCAGAGAGGGATGCAGAGGCTAAAGAGAGTGATGCAGAGGCTGAAGAGAGAGATGCAGAAGCTTAAGAGAGTGATGCAGAGGCTCAAGAGAATGATGTAGAGGCTTAAGAGAGGGATGCAGAGGCTCAACAGAATGATGCAGAGGCTCAAGAGAGTGATGCAGAAGATCAAGAGAGGGATGCAGAGGCTAAAGAGAGTGATGCAGAGGCCGAAGAGAGTGATAAAGAGGCTTAAGAGAGTGATGCAGAGGCTGAAGAGAGTGTTGCAAAGGCTCAAGAGAGAGAGAGATGCAGAGGCTCAAGAGAGTGATGCAGAGGCAAAAAAGAGTTATGCAGATTCTCAGGAGAGTAATGCAGAGGCTTACGAGAGTGATGCAGAGGTTCAAGAGAGGGATACAGAGGCTTAGCTGAGTGATGCAGAGGCTGATGAGTGTTGCAGAGGCTAAGGAGAGGGATGCAGAGGCTCAAGAGAGTGATGCAGAGGCTCGAGAGAGTGATGCAGAGGCTCAAGAGAGTGATGTAGAAGCTCAAGAGAGTGATGCAGAGGCTCAAGAGAGTGATGCAGAGGCTTAAGAGAGTGATGCAGAGGCCTAGGAGAATGATGCAGAGGCTCAAGAGAGGGATGCAAAGGTTGATGAGAGTGATGCAGAGGCTCAAGAGAGAGATGCAGATGCTAGAGAGAGTGATTCAGAAGCTTACGAGAGTGATGAAGAGGCTTAAGAGAGTGATGCAGAGGCTCAAGAGAGTGATGCAGAGGCTCAAGAGAGTGATGCAGAGTCTCAGGATAGGGATGCAGAGGCTTAACAGAGTGTTGAAGGCTGAAGAGTGTTGCAGAGGCTTAAGAGAGGGATATAGAGGCTCAAGAGAGTGATGCAGAGGCTTAAAACAGTGATGCAAAGGTTCAAGAAAGTGATGCAGAGGCCTAGGAGAATGATTCAGAGGCTCAAGAGAGGGATGCAGACGCTTAAGACAGTGATGCAGAGGCTTAGGAGAGGGATGTAGAGGCTGAAGAGAGTGATGCAGAGCCTGAAGAGAGTGATGCAGAGGCTTAGGAGAGGGATGACGAGGCTCAAGAGAGTGATGCAGAGGCTCATTCAGAGATGGATGTAGATGCTCAAGAGAGTAATGCAGAGGCTCAAGAGAGTGATTCAGAGGCTCAAGAGAGTGATGCAGAGGATCAGGAGAGTGATGCAGAGGCTCAAGAGAGTGATGCAGAGGATCAAGAGAGGGAAGCAGAGGCTCAAGAGAGTGATGCAGAGACCGAAGTGAGTGATGCAGAGGCTTAAGCGAGTGATGCAGAGGCTGATGAGAGTGTTGCAGAGGCTCAAGTGAGAGATGCAGAGGCTCATGAGAGTGATGAAGAGGCTAAAAAGAGTTATGCAGAGGCTCAAGAAAGTGATGCAGAGGCTTATGAGAGAGATGCAGAGGATCAAGATAGAGATGCAGAGGCTTAAGAGTGATGCAGAGGCTGAAGAGATTGTCACAGAGGCTTAGGAGAGGGATGCAGAGGCTCAGGAGAGTGACGCAGAGGCTCAAGAGAGTGATGCAGAGGCTGAAGAGAGTGATGCAGAGGCTCCAGAGAGTGACGCAGAGGCTCAAGAGAGTGATGCAGAGGCTCAAGAGAGTGATGCAGAGGCTAAAGAGAGTGATGCAGAGGCTCAGGAGAATGATGCAGAGGCTTAAGAGAGTGATGCAAAGGCTCAAGAAAGTGATGCAGAGGCGTAGGAGAATGATGCAGAGGCTGAAGAGAGGGATGCAGAGGATGAAGAGAGTGATGCAGACGCTGAAGAGAGGATGCAGAAGCTCAAGAGAGGGATGCAGAAGCTCACGAGAGTGATTCAGAGGTTTACGAGAGTGATGCAGAAGCTTAAGACAGTGATGCAGAGGCTTAGGAGAGGGATGTAGAGGCTCAAGAGAGTGATGCAGAGGCTCAAGAGAGTGATGCAGAGGCCTACGAGAATGATGCAGAGGCTCAAGAGAGGGATGCAGAGGCTGAAGAGAGTGATGCAGACGCTGAAGAGAGGGATGCAGAGGCTCAAGAGAGGGATGCAAAAGTTCAAGAGAGTAATGCAGTTACTCAAGAGAGATATGCAGAGGCTGAAGAGAGTGATGCAGAGGCTTACGAGAGTGATGCAGAGGCTCAAGTGACGGACGTAGAGGCTCAGGAGAGTGATGCAGAAGCTCAAGAGAGTGATGTAGAGGCTTAAGAGAGTGATGCAGAGGCTTAAGAGAGGGGATGCAGAAGCTGAAGAGAGTGATGCAGAGGATGAAGAGAGTGATGCAGAGGCTTAAGAGAGGGATGCAGAGGTTCAAGAGAGGGATGCAGAGGCTTAAGAGTGGGATGAAGGGGCTCAAGAGAGTGATGCAGACGCTAAGGAGAGTGATGCAGAGGCTTAAGAGATTGATGCAGAGGCTCAAGTGAGGGTTGTAGAGGCTCAAGTGAGTGATGCAGAAGCTGAAGAGAGTGATGTAGAGGCTTAAGAGAGTGATGCTGAGGCTTAAGAGAGGGGATGCAGAAGCTGAAGAGAGTGATGCAGAGGCTCAAGAGAGTGATGCAGAGGCTTAAGAGAGTGATGCATAGGCTCAAGAGAGTGATGCAGAGGCTCAAGAGAGTGATGCAGAGGCTCAGGAGAGGGATGGAGAGGCTTAAGAGAGTGATGCAGAGGCTGAAGAGAGTGATGCAGAGGCTTAGGAGAGGGATGACGTGGCTCAAGAGTGTGATGCAGAGGCTCATTAAGAGAAAGATGTAGAGGCTCAAGAGAGTGATGCAGAGGCTCAAGAGAGTGATGCAGAGCCTCAAGAGAGTGGTGCAGAGGATCAGGAGAGTGATGCAGAGGCTCAAGAGAGTGATGCAGAGGTTCAAGAGAGGGAAGCAGAGGCTTAAGAGAGTGATGCAGAGACCGAAGGGAGTGATGCAGAGGCTTAAGAGAGTGATGCAGAGGCTGAAGAGAGTGTTGCAGAGGCTCAAGAGAGAGATGAAGAGGCTAAAAAGAGTTATGCATAGACTCAAGAGAGTGATGCTGAGGCTTATGAGAGAGATGCAGAGGATCAAGATAGGGATGCAGAGGCTTAAGAGAGTGATGCAGAGGCTGAAGAGAGTGTCCCAGAAGCTTAAGAGAGGGATGCAGAGGCTCAGCAGAGTGATGCAGAGGCTCAAGAGAGTGATGCAGAGGATCAAGAGAGTGATGCAGAGGCTCCAGAGAGTGACGCAGAGGCTCAAGAGAGTGATGCAGAGGCTCAAGAGAGTGATGCAGAGGCTCAAGAGAGTGATGCAGAGGCTCAAGAGAATGGTGCAGAGGCTCAAGAGAGGAATGCAGTTTCTCTTGAGAGTGATGCAGAGGCTCAAGAGAAGGATGCAGAGGCTTAAGAGAGTGTTGCAAAGGCTCAAGAAAGGGATGCAGAGGCTCATGAGAGGGATGCATGAGTTCAAGAGAGGGATGCAGAGGCTTAAGAGAGTGATGCAGAGGCTGAAGAGAGTGTTGCAGAGGCTCAAAGAGAGAGATGCAGAGGCTCAAGAGAGTGATGCAGAGGCTATAAAGAGTTATGTAGATTCTCAAGAGAGTAATGCAGAGGCTTACGAGAGTTATGCAGAGGATCAAGAGAGGGATGCAGAGGCTTAAGTGAGTGATGCAGAGGCTGAAGAGTGTTGCAGAGGCTTAAGAGAGGGATGCAGAGGCTCAAGAGAGTGATGCAGAGGCTCGAGAGAGTGATGCAGAGGCCTAGGAGAATGATGCAGAGGCTCAAGAGAGGGATGCAGAGGCTGAAGAGAGTGATGCAGAGGCTCAGGAGAGGGATGCAGAGGCTCAAGAGAGGGATGCAGAAGCTCAAGAGAGTGATGCAGAGACTCAAGAGAGTTATGCATTAGGTGAATGGAGTGATGCAGAGGCTTACGAGAGTGATGTTGAGGCTCAAGTGAGGGATGTAGAGGCTAAAGAGAGTGATGCAAAAGCTCAAGAGAGTGATGTAGAGGCTTGAGAGAGTGATGCTGAGGCTTAAGAGAGGGATGCAGAGGTTCAAGAGAGGGATGCAGAGGCTTAAGAGTGGGATGCAGGGGCTCATGAGAGGGATGCAGAGGCTTAGGTGAGTGATGCAGAGGCTGACGAGTGTTGCAGAGGCTCAAAAGAGAGAGATGCAGAGGCTCAAGAGAGTGATGCAGAGGCTAAAAAGAGTTATGCAGATTCCCAAGAGAGTAATGCAGAGGCTTACGAGAGTGATGCAGAGGATCAAGAGAGGGATGCAGAGGCTCAAGAGAGTGATACAGAGGCTAAAAAGAGTTATGCAGATTCTCAAGAGAGTAATGCAGAGGCTTACGAGAGTGATGCAGAGGATCAAGAGAGGGATGCAGAGGCTTAAGTAAGTGATGCAGAGGCTGAAGAGTGTTGTAGAGGCTTAAAAGTGGGATGCAGAGGCTCAAGAGAGTGATGCAGAGGCTCAAGAGAGGGATGCAGAGGCTCAAGAGAGGGATGCAGAAGCTCAAGAGAGTGGTGCTGAGACTCAAGAGAGTTGTGCAGAGGCTGAAGAGTGTGATGCAGAGGCTTAAGAGAGGGATGCAGAGGTTCAAGAGAGGGATGCAGAGGCTGAAGAGAGTGATGCAGAGGCTCAGGAGAGGGATGCAGAGGCTCAAGAGAGGGATGCAGAAGCTCAAGAGAGTGATGCAGAGACTCAAGAGAGTTATGCATTAGGTGAATGGAGTGATGCAGAGGCTTACGAGAGTGATGTTGAGGCTCAAGTGAGGGATGTAGAGGCTAAACAGAGTGATGCAAAAGCTCAAGAGAGTGATGTAGAGGCTTGAGAGAGTGATGCTGAGGCTTAAGAGAGGGATGCAGAGGTTCAAGAGAGGGATGCAGAGGCTTAAGAGTGGGATGCAGGGGCTCATGAGAGGGATGCAGAGGCTTAGGTGAGTGATGCAGAGGCTGACGAGTGTTGCAGAGGCTCAAAAGAGAGAGATGCAGAGGCTCAAGAGAGTGATGCAGAGGCTAAAAAGAGTTATGCAGATTCCCAAGAGAGTAATGCAGAGGCTTACGAGAGTGATGCAGAGGATCAAGAGAGGGATGCAGAGGCTCAAGAGAGTGATACAGAGGCTAAAAAGAGTTATGCAGATTCTCAAGAGAGTAATGCAGAGGCTTACGAGAGTGATGCAGAGGATCAAGAGAGGGATGCAGAGGCTTAAGTAAGTGATGCAGAGGCTGAAGAGTGTTGCAGAGGCTTAAAAGTGGATGCAGAGGCTCAAGAGAGTGATGCAGAGGCTCAAGAGAGGGATGCAGAGGCTCAAGAGAGGGATGCAGAAGCTCAAGAGAGTGATGCTGAGACTCAAGAGAGTTATGCAGAGGCTGAAGAGAGTGATGCAGAGGCTTAAGAGAGGGATGCAGAGGTTCAAGAGAGGGATGCAGAGGCTTAAGAGTGGGATGCAGGGGCTCAGTAGAGGGATGCAGAGGCTCAAGAGAGGGATGCAGTTTCTCTTCAGAGTGATGCAGAGGCTCAAGAGAGGGATGCAGAGGCTTAAGAGGAGGATGCAGAGGCTCAAGAGAGTGATGCAGAGGCTCAAGAGAGGGATGCTGAGGCTCCAGAGAGGGATGCAGCGGCTAATGAGAGTGATGCTGTTGGATATTTCCAACACCGAATACAACACTGTTGTATTCTCATTACTTATTACTAACTATACTAATTATTGTAGTAAGTAAAATTAACAACACGTAGAATTCTCATGTACTAATAATTCCATCTGTACAGTAGGCTAGAATTCTCACGTCACCTGACGCCAGTATTGCGTCAGATTTCCTTACAGTAAACACATTATATCCAATGTATGTGAGAATTAAATTCGATTCTCTATAACTAAGGCATTCCGTATGATAAATAATTGCAGATGAATTGACCTCCAACTAAAAGCCAAATAGAGCGTTGGAGTCATAGCGTTTATCTCGTAATAAAGCTAACGTCACCAGTGAATGCCATGGGGAGACATTAATTCCTCTCCCTTATATATTTACTATTCTTAAATTGGTAAATAATAATAATTTCCTCCTCTAAATAATAAACCCGTCCAGTCTTCAACGTTTCAAGCGTAAATGCGAGAAATATTAATGTTCGTGACATAATTTGTTTTATGAACGCGCGACGCGGCGTGGGTTGAAGAGGACCAACTCAGTACACGTGCGGAGCCGCTCAGAGGCAGACCTGCGCATACCGTACTCACAAGGAGACGCCATTGCCCAGCCACTAGGGCAGACGTTATCAATCCTCAGATGAAAGTCGCCACTGTGAGGCGTGAATAACCTTGCAGATAATATCTTCAGCTAGTGCTGGTGTCAAATAAGGAGCCTTTTAACCTGGTTCTTGACGACACGTGACCAGCCAGTGAAGCGCGCCACTATCCAGGATAGGCCTAGCCGGAGCCTGGGGACGCGAAGCACGGCAATCTTAAAACTTATACAGTGCCCCACAGCTAAGTATATTCCTTTATGTGATGCATCGGGTAAAGAGTTTAGTAGTAGCTGGGTGATTGACCGTTATGACGCACGATAACATCTAATAACAGGTGATTAAATTTTGTCACCTGTAACTCTCAATTTCTTGAATATATAGATTCAGTAGTTAAATTAGTTGCTACTGTAAATATTTGTCTTGCAGCACGAGAAAAGAATTCTCCATGCCGCCTTCTCCCATGTTAATCCGTCTCATTCGTCAGCTGACCGAGTCCAGAGAATAAGAGGAACATCCATGGCTTGTCTAAAGGAATCGTCATTAAGCTAAGATTTTATTTTCTTTCATGATTCTATTGCAATTTCTTATGTGCACAATTCCTCAGGATTAATATGTGGTTTACTGTAACTCTCATTACTATGCTCATAATCTATGTTCCTATTTATGGTAATGATATCAGTTTCAATATAATTTTATAGGATTAGATTATTATTAATTGAATTAGTGAACGAACCACACTAATTCCTGGACGTACTTACCTCCAGTAATAACCCCCCAATGTAGGTGCTTGAGGGTTCGATTCATTTAATTATACAGCCCATTAATTATTTCTATGATCATATTTTCTAGTATTTTTATCCATAGTTACTGGTTCATCTAGGAATTATCTAATGATCAGAAATTCTCAGTTTCCCTCTTTACTATAAAAGCGGGTGGTCCTTCGTAATTTAATTTACTACATTAATATTTAAAAAATCAGATTCAAGCCCCAAATATCCCACAGATGCACAGGCTGAAGAGAGAGATGCAGAAGATTAAGAGAGTGATGCAGCGGCTCAAGAGAGTAATGCAAAGGCTCAAGAGAATGATGTAGAGGCTTAAGAGAGGGATGCAGAGGCTCAAGGGAATGATGTAGAGGCTCAAGAGAGTGATGCAGAGGATCAAGAGAGGGATGCAGAGGCTTAAGAGAGTGATGCAGAGGCCGAAGAGAGTGATGCAGAGGCTTAAGAGAGTGATGCAGAACTGAAGAGAGTGTTGCAGAGGCTCAAGAGAGAGATGCAGAGGCTCAAGAGAGTGATGAAAAGGCTAAAAAGAGTTATGAAGAGGCTCAAGAGAGTGATGCAGAGGCTTATGAGAGTGATGCAGAGGATCAAGATAGGGATGCAGAGGCTTAAGAGAGTGATGCAGAGGCTGAAGAGAGTGTTGCAGAGGCGTAAGAGAGGGATGCAGAGGCTCAAGAGATTGATGCAGAGGCTCAAGAGAGTGATGCAGAGGCTCCAGAGAGTTATGCAGAGGCTCAAGAGAGTGATGCAGAGGCTCAAGAGAGTGATGCAGAGGCTCAAGAGAGTGATGCAGAGGCCTAGGAGAATGATGCAGTGGCTCAAGAGAGGGATGCAGAGGATGAAGTGAGTGATGCAGAGGCTCATGAGAGGGATGCAGACGCTCATGAGAGTGATTCAGAGGCTTACGAGAGTGATGCAGAGGCTTAAGACAGTGATGCAGAGGCTTAAGACAGTGATGCAGAGGCTTAGGAGAGGGGGTGTAGAGGCTCAAGAGAGTGATGCAGAGGCTCAAGAAAGTGATGCAGAAGCCTAGGAGAATGATGCAGAGGCTCAAGAGAGGGATGCAGAGGCTGAAGAGAGTGATGCAGAGGCTCAAGAGAGGGATGCAGAGGCTCAAGAGAGGGATGCAGAATCTCAAGAGAGTGATGCAGAGACTCAAGAGAGTTATGCAGAGGCTGAGGAGAGTGATGCAGAGGCTTAAGAAAGGGATGCAGAGGTTCAAGAGAGGGATGCAGAGGCTTAAGAGTGGGATGCAGGGGCTCAAGAGAGGGATGCAGTGGCTCATGAGAGCGATGCAGTTTCTCTTGAGAGTGATGCAGAGGCTCAAGAGAGGGATGCAGAGACTAAAGAGAGTGTTGCAAAGGCTCAAGAGAGGGATGCAGAGGCTCATGAGAGGAATGCATGAGTTGAAGAGAGGGATGCTGAGGCTCAAGAGAGTGATGCAGAGGCTTAAAAGGAGGATGCAGAGGCTCAAGAGAGTGATGTAGAGGCTCATGAGAGGAATGCATCAGTTGAAGAGAGGGATGCAGAGGCTCAAGAGAGTGATGCAGAGGCTTAAGAGGAGGATGCAGAGGCTCAAGAGAGTAATGCAGAGGCTCAAAAGAATGATGTAGAGGCTTAAGAGAGGAATGCAGAGGCTAAAGAGAGTGATGCAGAGGCTGAAGAGAGAGATGCAGAAGATCAAGAGAGGGATGCAGAGGCTTAAGAGAGTGATGCAGAGGCCGAAGAGAGTGATGAAGAGGCTTAAGAGAGTGATGCAGAGGCTGAAAAGAGTGTTGCAGAGGCTCAAGAGAGAGAGATGCAGAGGCTCAAGAGATTGATGCAGAGGCTAAAAAGAGTTATGCAGATTCTCAGGAGAGTAATGCAGAGGCTTACGAGAGTGATGCAGAGGTTCAAGAGAGGGATGCAGAGGCTTAGCTGAGTGATGCAGAGGCTGATGAGTGTTGCAGAGGCTAAGGAGAGGGATGCAGAGGCTCAAGAGAGTGATGCAGAGGCTCGAGAGAGTGATGCAGAGGCTCAAGAGAGTGATGCAGAAGCTCAAGAGAGTGATGCAGAGGCTAAAGAGTGATGCAAAGGCTCAAGAGAGGGATGCAGAGGCTCATGAGAGGAATGCATGAGTTGAAGAGAGGGATGCAGAGGCTCAAGAGAGTGATGCAGAGGCTTAAGAGGAGGATGCAGAGGCTCAAGAGAGTAATGCAGAGGCGCAAGAGAGGGATGATGAGGCTCCAGAGAGGGATGCAGAGGCTAAAGAGAGTGATGCAGAGGCTGAAGAGAGAGATGCAGAAGCTTAAGAGAGTGATGCAGAGGCTCAAGAGAATGATGTAGAGGCTTAAGAGAGGGATGCAGAGGCTCAACAGAACGATGCAGAGGCTCAAGAGAGTGATGCAGAAGGTCAAGAGAGGGATGCAGAGGCTTAAGAGAGTGATGCAGAGGCCGAAGAGAGTGATAAAGAGGCTTAAGAGAGTGATGCAGAGGCTGAAGAGAGTGTTGCAAAGGCTCAAGAGAGAGAGAGAGATGCAGAGGCTCAAGAGAGCGATGCAGAGGCAAAAAAGAGTTATGCAGATTCTTAGGAGAGTAATGCAGAGGCATACGAGAGTGATGCAGAGGTTCAAGAGAGGGATGCAGAGGCTTAGCTGAGTGATGCAGAGGCTGATGAGTGTTGCAGAGGCTAAGGAGAGGGATGCAGAGGCTCAATAGAGTGATGCAGAGGCTCGAGAGAGTGATGCAGAGGCTCAAGAGAGTGATGCAGAAGCTCAAGAGAGTGATGTAGAGGCTAAAGAGTGATGCAAAGGCACAAGAGAAGATGCAGAGGCTCATGAGAGGAATGCATGAGTTGAAGAGAGGGATGCAGAGGCTCAAGATAGTGATGCAGAGGCTTAAGAGGAGGATGTAGAGGCTCAAGAGAGTGATGCAGAGGCTCAAGAGAGGGATGATGAGGCTCCAGAGAGGGATGCAGAGGCTAAAGAGAGTGATGCAGAGGCTGAAGAGAGAGATGCAGAAGCTTAAGAGAGTGATGCAGAGGCTCAAGAGAATGATGTAGAGGCTTAAGAGAGGGATGCAGAGGCTCAACAGAATGATGCAGAGGCTCAAGAGAGTGATGCAGAAGATCAAGAGAGGGATGCAGAGGCTTAAGAGAGTGATGCAGAGGCCTAAGAGAGTGATAAAGAGGCTTAAGAGAGTGATGCAGAGGCTGAAGAGAGTGTTGCAAAGGCTCAAGTGAGAGAGAGACGCAGATGCTCAGGAGAGTGATGCAGAGGCAAAAAAGAGTTCTGCAGATTCTTAGGAGAGTAATGCAGAGGCATACGAGAGTGATGCAGAGGTTCAAGAGAGGGATGCAGAGGCTTAGCTGAGTGATGCAGAGGCTTTCGAGAGTGATGCAGAGGTTCAAGAGAGGGATGCAGAGGCTTAGCTGAGTGATGCAGAGGCTGATGAGTGTTGCAGAGGCTAAGGAGAGGGATGCAGAGGCTCAAGAGAGTGATGCAGAGGCTCGAGAGAGTGATGCAGAGGCTCAAGAGAGTGATGTAGAAGCTCAAGAGAGTGATGCAGAGGCTCAAGAGAATGATGCAGAGGCTTAAGAGAGTGATGCAAAGGCCTAGGAGAATGATGCAGAGGCTCAAGAGATGGATGCAGAGGTTGAAGAGAGTGATGCAGAGGCTCAAGAGAGAGATGCAGAGGCCCAAGAGAGTGATTCAGAAGCTTACGAGAGTGATGAAGAGGCTTAAGAGAGTGATGCAGAGGCTCAAGAGAGTGATGCATAGGCTCAAGAGAGTGATGCAGAGTCTCAGGAGAGAGATGCAGAGGCTTAACAGAGTGTTGAAGGCTGGAGAGTGTTGCAGAGGCTTAAGAGAGGGATATAGAGGCTCAAGAGAGTGATGCAGAGGCTTAAAACAGTGATGCAAAGGCTCAAGAAAGTGATGCAGAGGCCAAGGAGAATGATGCAGAGGCTCAAGAGAGGGACGCAGACGCTTAAGACAGTGATGCAGAGGCTTAGGAGAGGGATGTAGAGGCTGAAGAGAGTGATGCAGAGGCTGAAGAGAGTGATGCAGAGGCTTAGGAGAGGGATGACGAGGCTCAAGAGAGTGATGCAGAGGCTCATTAAGAGATGGATGTAGAGGCTCAAGTGAGTGATGCAGAGGCTCAAGAGAATGATGCAGAGGCTCAAGAGAGTGATGCAGAGGATCAGGAGAGTGATGCAGAGGCTCAAGAGAGTGATGCAGAGGATCAAGAGAGGGAAGCAGAGGCTTAAGAGAGTGATGCAGAGACCGAAGTGAGTGATGCAGAGGCTTAACCGAGTGATGCAGAGGCTGATGAGAGTGTTGCAGAGGCTCAAGTGAGAGATGCAGAGGCTCATGAGAGTGATGAAGAGGCTAAAAAGAGTTATGCAGAGGCTCAAGAGAGTGATGCAGAGGCTTATGAGAGAGATGCAGAGGATCAAGAGAGGGATGCAGAGGCTTAAGTGAGTGATGCAGAGGCTGATGAGTGTTGCAGAGGCTTAAAAGAGGGATGCAGAGGCTCAAGAGAGTGATGCAGAGGCTCAAGAGAGGGATGCAGAGGCTGAAGAGAGGGATGCAGAAGCTCAAGAGAGTGATGCTGAGACTCAAGAGAGTTATGCAGAGGCTGAAGAGAGTGATGCAGAGGCTTAAGAGAGGGATGCAGAGGTTCAAGAGAGGGATGCAGAGGCTCAAGAGAGGGATGCAGTTTCTCTTGAGAGTGATGCAGAGGCTTAAGAGAGTGTTGCAGAGGCTTAAGAGGAGGATGCAGAGGCTCAAGAGAGTGATGCAGAGGCTTAAGAGTAGGAAGCAGAGGCTCAAGAGAAAGATGCAGAGGCTCAAGAGAGAGATGCTGAGGCTCCAGAGAGGGATGCAGCGGCTAATGAGAGTGATGCACAGGCTGAAGAGAGAGATGCAGAAGATTAAGAGAGTGATGCAGCGGCTCAAGAGAATGATGCAGAGGCTCAAGAGAGTGATGCAGAGGATCAAGAGAGGGATGCAGAGGCTTAAGAGAGTGATTCAGAAGCCGAAGAGAGTGATGGAGAGGCTTAAGAGAGTGATGCAGAACTGAAGAGAGTGTTGCAGAGGCTCAAGAGAGAGATGCAGAGGCTCAAGAGAGTGATGAAAAGGCTAAAAAGAGTTATGCAGAGGCTCAAGAGAGTGATGCAGAGGCTTATGAGAGTGATGCAGTGGATCAAGATAGGGATGCAGAGGCTTGAGAGAGTGATGCAGAGGCTGAAGAGAGTGTTGCAGAGGCGTTGGAGAGGGATGCAGAAGCTCAGGAGATTGATGCAGAGGCTCAAGAGAGTGATGCACAGGCTCCAGAGAGTGATGCAGAGGCTCAAGAGAGTGATGCAGAGGCTCAAGAGAGTGATGCAGAGGCTCAAGAGAGCGATGCAGAGGCCTAGGAGAATGATGCAGTGGCTCAAGAGAGGGATGCAGAGGATGAAGTGAGTGATGCAGAGGCTCATGAGAGGGATGCAGACGCTCAAGAGAGTGATTCAGAGGCTTACGAGAGTGATGCAGAGGCTTAAGACAGTGATGCAGAGGCTTAGGAGAGAGGGTGTAGAGGCTCAAGAGAGTAATGCAGAGGCTCAAGAAAGTGATGCAGAAGCCTAGGAGAATGATGCAGAGGCTCAAGAGAGGGATGCAGAGGCTGAAGAGAGTGATGCAGAGGCTCAAGAGAGGGATGCAGAGGCTCAAGAGAGGGATGCAGAAGCTCAAGAGAGTGATGCAGAGACTCAAGAGAGTTATGCAGAGGCTGAAGAGAGTGATTCAGAGGATTAGGAAAGGGATGCAGAGGTTCAAGAGAGGGATGCAGAGGCTTAAGAGTGGGATGCAGGGGCTCAAGAGAGGGATGCAGAGGCTCATGAGAGCGATGCAGTTTCTCTTGAGAGTGATGCAGAGGCTCAAGAGAGGGATGCAGAGGCTAAAGAGAGTGTTGCAAAGGCTCAAGAGAGGGATGCAGAGGCTCATGAGAGGAATGCATGAGTTGAAGAGAGGGATGCAGAGGCTCAAGAGAGTGATGCAGAGGTTTAAGAGGAGGATGCAGAGGCTCAAGCGAGTGATGTAGAGGCTCATGAGAGGAATGCATGAGTTGAAGAGAGGGATGCAGAGGCTCAAGAGAGTGATGCAGAGGCTTAAGAGGAGGATGTAGAGGCTCAAGAGTGATGCAGAGGCTCAAGAGAGGGATGCTGAGGCTCCAGAGAGGGATGCAGAGGCTAAAGAGAGTGATGCAGAGGCTGAAGAGAGAGATGCAGAAGCTCAAGTGAGTGATGCAGAGGCTCAAGAGAGCAATGCAGAGGCTCAAGAGAATGATGTAGAGGCTTAAGAGAGGGATGCAGAGGCTCAAGAGAATGATGCAGAGGCTCAAGAGAGTGATGCAGAAGATCAAGAGAGGGATGCAGAGGCTTAAGAGAGTGATGCAGAGGCCGAGGAGAGTGATGAAGAGGCTTAAGAGAGTGATGCAGAGGCTGAAGAGAGTGTTGCAGAGGCTCAAGAGAGAGAGATGCAGAGGCTCAAGAGAGTGATGCAGAGGCTAAAAAAAGTTATGCAGATTCTCAGGAGCGTAATGCAGAGGCTTACGAGAGTGATGCAGAGGATCAAGAGAGGGATGCAGAGACTTAGGTGAGTGATGCAGAGGCTGAAGAGTGTTGCAGAGGCTAAGGAGAGGGGTGCAGAGGCTCAAGAGAGTAATGCAGAGGCTCGAGAGAGTGATGCAGAGGCTCAAGAGAGTGATGCAGAAGCTCAAGAGAGTGATGCAGAGGCTCAAGAGAGTGATGCAGAAGCTTAAGAGAGGGATTCAGAGGCTTAGGAGAGTGATGCAGAGGCTCAAGAGAGTGATGCAGAGCTTAGGAGAGGGATGACGAGGCTCAAGAGAGTGATGCAGAGGCTTAAGAGAGTGATGCAGAGGCCTAGGAGAATGATGCAGAGGCTCAAGAGAGCGATGCAGAGGCTCAAGAGAGTGATGCAGAGGCTCAAGAGAGGGACGCAGAGGCTCAAGAGAGTGATTCAGAAGCATACGAGAGTGATGAAGAGGCTTAAGAGAGTGATGCAGAGGCTTAAGAGAGGGATGCATGGGCTCAAGAGAGGGATGCAGAGGCTTAAGAGAGCGATGCAGAGGCTCAAGAGAGTGATGCAGAGGCTCAAGAGAGTGATGCAGAGGCTCATGAGAGTGATGCAGAGGATCAAGAGAGGGAAGCAGAGGCTTAAGAGAGTGACGGAGAAGCTAAAAAGACTTACGCAGATTCTCAAGAGAGTAATGCAGAGGTTTGCGAGAGTGATGCAGAGGATCAAGGGAGGGATGCAGAGGGTTAAGTGAGTTTTGCAGAGGCTGAAGAGTGTCGCAGAGGCTTAAGAGAGGGATGCAGAGGCTCAAGAGAGTGATATAGAGGCTCGAGAGAGTGATGCAGAGGCTCAAGCGAGGGATGCAGAGGCTCAAGAGAGTGATGCAGAGGCTTAAGAGAGGGATGCAGAGGCTCAAGAGAGTGATGCAGACGCTCAAGAGAGTGATGCATAGGCTCAATAGAGTGATGCAGAGGCTCAAGAGAGTGATGCAGTGGCTCAATAGAGGGATGCAAAGGCTTATGAGAGTGATACAGAGGCTCAAAGAGTGATTCAGAAGCATACGAGAGTGATGAAGAGGCTTAAGAGAGTGATGCAGAGGCTTAAGGAGGAATGCATGGGCTCAAGAGGGATGCAGAGCTTAGAGAGTGATGCAGAGGCTCAAGAGAGTGATGCAGAGGCTCAAGAGAGTGATGCAGAGGCTCATGAGAGTGATGCAAGAGGCTCAAGAGAGCGATGCAGAGGCCTAGGAGATGATGCAGTGGCTCAAGAGAGGGGATGCAGAGGAGACGTGAGTGATGCAGAGGCTCATGAGAGGGATGCAGACGCT